>NC_048601.1:91108595-91408595 GCF_003668045.3 Cricetulus griseus | reverse complement strand
CAGGTGAGAGCACTTGTGTCAAGCAGATCTGAGTTCAAATCCCCAGCACCCAAGAGTGTCTGTAACTCCAGCATTGGAAGATGAAGACAGGAGCTCTCTGACTAGCCAACCTGCCCAAAACTGTGTGCCTCAGCTTCAGTGAGAGGCCTGTCTCAAAAAATGGGATAGAGAACAATACAGGAAGACACATAAAATCTTCCTCTGGCTTACACATGTGAGCATGAAGACACACACACACACACACACACACACACACACACACACACACACACACAGTGTACATATTTATGTGTGTATATGTATATGAAGAATTGTATATTCAAGATTTTCATATATATATATATATTTCATATATATATGTATATATATGTAATATATATATATATGAAAGCCTTGAATAGAAAATTTAAAAACAGAGATTTGGGGGTTGGGTGGACTTGGAGACCATCTTTCATTCCGCTTTTCACAAGAAAAAATTCTTGCACAACCCTTCTGCTTTACCCCTACTGCTCAAGTCCCTCAGGCACTTCCAGGGAATCCTAGGGTACTATGGTTCCCTGCACTAAGTGGATCTATAAAAGAGCTATTATGCTTATCTGCCAGCAAAGATAAATGACCTCCCTCACTGCCGCTGAAGAAGTTAAGTGAGCTTTCAGTACGGCATACACATCATCGTACCCATACCAAAACATCAGTTCCACAGCCCAACTCTAGGCTTGTAGCTAACAGTCATTGACACACCTCTTCTTGGATATATAGCAGCTATCTCAAATTTGTTTATTCACTCACTTCTTTGTCTGTTTGTTTATGTTTTTTGAGACAGGGTTTATCACCTGTGTAGCTCTGGTTGTCCTGGAACTCTTTCTGTAGACCAGGCTGGCCTCTAACTCACAGAGATCCACCTGCCTCTGCCTCCCGTGTGCTGGGATTAAAGTTGTGCACCACCATCACCTAGATAGCTATCTCAAATTTAACCCATTCCAAAACAAGATTTATTGTTATTGTTATTATTACTATTAATTATTATATTCTGCTGGTTCCACATCTCAGTTATAGAAAACTCAAAGCTTCCCATTACTCAGACCCAATCTTAGAACCAAACAGAACTCTTTTGTCACCAAGTTAGTAAAAGAAGAAACTAATAAGAGAGTCTGTATTTGATACTGAGAGTACCAATATCATGAAGAAAAGATGACTCTTCAGTAAATGGTGCTGAAACAGCCAGACATCCAGGGTTAAATAAACACACAGATAAATCTGGAAAATGAACTTGAAAGCATCCTAGACCTCATATAAGGGCAGAACTGTAAAAATGCTAAAAGATAATAATGCATAATCCTAAATGGCCTTGAATGCAGTAATGGTTTCTATTAAAGAAGTGAGAAGCTGAACTTGGTTGAAAAGTTCTGCTTCAGAAATGACACATCAAAACAGTGACGGGCTGGGAGAGACACTTTCTTGAAAGAACCCATCTGGCATGTTCCAAATGGGATGGCTTTAGAGTACTCTAACACCCACACTGGGGAGGCCAAAGCAGGAGGAAGGTACGTTTGGAGCGAACTGGGCTACACAGTGACTCTTTCCTCCAAAAGCAACAAACAAAAGAACTAACTAAAAATGTTTTCCATAATATTTTTTAAAAATACCTAAAATTCAACAATAGGAAAAATTTAAAACTGATTAAAAAGCCATAAAAGCACCTCAGCAGATACCTCAGTAAAGATGCACAGCCAACGAGTAAGCAAACGAAGCAAATGTAACATAATGAGCTATGAGAAAATTGCAAATTAAAAGAATGAGATACAGCTATGCACTATTTGAAATGTCCCAATCTAAAACACTGTCATACTCCAAATGAAGACATTTTGAAAGACAGTTAGGCGCTTTCTTACAAAATTGACATAGTCCCTAAAATGCAACCCAGATGTGCCTCAGTTTGGTGTATAGATAAATAGACTGTGATACATTCATTGAATGGATTGTGTTTAGTATATAAGGAAATTACCTCATGTATCAGGAAAAGAGACAGGGGAAGCTCAAATGCATATTATTAAGTGAGAGAAGCCAACCTGAGAAGGATAGTGATGGTTTGATGCCAGCCAGCCAGCAGTCTGGAAAGGAATAAACAATGGGAGTAAAGGGGTACTGAGTCAGAGTTGAGGATTTTTAGGGCAACGAACCTATTTTGTATCATATTGCAATGGTAAATGGTGACTAAATGTTATACACTCATCAAAAGCCATGGATTCTATAGGACCAGCCCAGTGTGAGCTGTAGACTTTGGATAATAATGATGCATGAGGAAAAGGTTAATCAATTACAACAAATAAGCTGCCAGGTTTGGGTGTCGGTGGCAGGAGAAACTGTGTGTGATGACAGGGGGTTTATGGGGACTGTGTACCTTTTGATTATTTTTTCTGTAAACCTAAATATGCTTCCAGAATAAAATGTATTAATTACAAATCCTTTAAAATTTTAAATTAATTACATTAAAACTTATTAATAAAAAACTTATTCTTCTCAGAAACTCTCTTCTAATGAGTGAATGTAGTGAATAACAAGGCTATATGGTTTCTGAAGCCTGGACAAAAGAGAATGACTCCCGTCTGCATGGATCACTCATTCAGAGGGCAGCCAGTTGTCATGTCCTGGGGACACCCCAACAGCAACAGACAGGAACTGTCAAGCTGTCAGATAAATTAGTCTCCTATGGATGTTTTCACAGAAACCACACAAGCCAGGCTGTTCCTGAGTCCTAGGTCCACAGAAGCACTGAGAGAATAAATGTTAATTACAACAATTTAAGCTATTGAGTTTGGGGTAATTTATAAATAATAGTACATAATGGACACAACCTTCAGTAACTGACCATTGTATTTGACTGCATTTTCTGAAACAGCATGAGGAAAATGTGCAATTATGTTTATATGTAATTGGGTCCTAAATATCAGAAGATGGCTTACTTAGATATGACAGCAATTAAAACATAGCACTAATTTTGACTACAAGCAATAAAAAACATCCCAAGCTATCTTGAAGAGTAGTACATGTATTGGCCCCATACCGATAAGTCTAGAAATAAGGTGAGCTCTAAAATAGATTTCTCTAGAAGCTTCTACCTCAGCACCCTCCTCTACCCACGCAAACACAGTGTGAATCTCATCTTCGTGCTGAGCGACAGGGTATCTGCTGAAACCCAAGCTTCACATCAGCTCACGTCTAAAGTAAATCGTCAATTCTGAAGACTTGCCCAAGAGGAGGGCAGAATTTTCCTTGATTGGCCAGCATTGAGTCACCTGCCTCTTCCTAAGCCACCAGGGAGAAGAACAGTGGGACTCAGTACAGGTCACTCAGGGCCACCCTGCTGCTGAGACTTGATGTTAGCCTTCGTACAGGATTCTGCAGCAGATGGAAAAGAGACGGAAGACCCAGGGAGAAGAAAGAGAAGACCTAGAGTAGACAGGCGACCAACAGCATCTTAATTTCTGGTTCCTGAAAGGCCTGAGAAACAGCTGGATAATGCTTGACAACACATTTCATGTTTCTACAGGCTTAACTTCCTAACTGAGATTTTCTTTCATGTGTGGTGGGTTATTTGATTTTGTGCAAGGGTTTCTTTTTGTTGGAGAATTTAGAATTTAATAAATACTTCAGTTTATTAAAGGACTTTAAAACCTTAATAAAGCGCTAAGCTTATTTATAAGTCACCTGGGTGGAGGAGGAAGAAAGAGCTATGGAGAGTCTCTCTACAGCGTAGGTTAAAATACGCGTCCTCCCTGAGCCGGGGAGACTTCACACAGGGCTGTTCTTTGCGTTGTTGGGTGGCCTTTAATATCTTTGAAATACGGCATAATTAGGAGCCTGAACCCTACTGTAATGTCTACTGCAGCACTTTGTCAGACTGGCTTTGGGATCATATACAAACTCTGACACTAGGGGGAGTGCATAATGTATGACAGAGGGGAACACGCAGCCAATAAATCCCCGGTGAAACTGCAGAGGAGGGAGACAAGGCCTCCCTTACCATCTTCCCGCCAGCCCCACCTTTGTCCTCTTTGAGCTTTGGTTTCAGTTGGAGGGCTGTTTAAAAAAACTCCAAAAAGAGTGCTTTATTTTTAGAGCCTCTCTAATATTTTCTAGTCAGCTATTTTCTTAAATATATTGTTTCCTATTTCCCACATAGTTGATGGCAAAAATTAAAATTATTCTTTGCTACTTCACTCTGTTTCTGACTTGGTGGAGATGCTAAGTGTACAGAAATACCACTTAGAAATGAGAGGATCTGAGGTTTGCCCTGCTCGGGAGATGCAGTCTCGTCTACTGAGAGTTGGGTGAGCACGGCATTCAACCTTATCCCCATTCCCTCTCAAAAGATGCTGCTGCTTGCTTAACAGCTAAGGCCAAGCAATTAGCAAGTCATATTTAAGGCATTTTCATTTCCTAATGTCAAAAGTTTCCCACGCTGTAACAAAATGGAATGCTTAACGCCTGCAAATATGTAAATGCCTGTGAATACGACTGAGCTGTTATTCAGAAAGGGGCTGCACACCAGTGAACCATTGATGCATTCAGAGACTCCACTAATCTTGACAAATGTGTGACGGCCACAGTGCTTCTCTGTAACCTTTCTGTGTATTCATTCTGCATTCTACAATTATCTTAAATCTGTCCTGTACTCACATAAATCTTTTAGTTACCGGTAAATTGTCTCTTTAATGGAAATTAAAATTAGAAAAATTAAAAAGCAGGCTCGTTATGAAAAAAACCTGGACTTAATCCAGGAAAGTGAAATGACCCATACAAATGACACATCCCAAACCACATTCCTCATTTCTGAACAACTCATACCACATTCCAGACACTGGCATATTTGTACAGGCTTACATGACAGAGGGACATCCAGTTAATGTCTTGGAAAGTTAAACTTGTTTTTCAGACAGTGGCATGTCTTTATTTAATTTTTGGTCTAATTTTTCTGTATAATAATAATAAAAAAACAGCAGTGATACACTCCATGAGTAATCCTATACAAACTAAAGCAAGGCTGGGTGAGATGGCTCAGTGGATTAAAGCATTTGCCACCAAGTCTGACAACCTGAGTTCCAGCCTCAGAACCGACAATAGAGAAGGAGAGAAATGACTCCCCAGAGTTGTCTTGTAGACTAGTTTTCATGCTACCAGAAGCTGCCACGCAAGGTTCCAAATGAAGTAAGCAACCAACAGTTCTACCCAGCTGTGATGATTGATGACTATGAGCCACAATAATGACAAGAATGGCAAGATAACCCTCAGAGTGGGGTATTGACACACCTATGCTGGGAGTAACCAACAGCTCTCCAATTGGACTTAAGACGCACTCAAGAAAAGGGGACACCACGCTTGGTATAGAAACCTCGACAGCTATCCAGGGCTAGAGAAGTCACGGATCTTAGAGCAAAGTTACAACCACCACTTTACTAAACCAACATAATCCCTGCTACATCTTAAATATTTGCCCTGATACCCACAGGTAAGTGTAGGCCTCACCCCACATCAAGGAAACTGCTCTTTGCAACAGGCAGACGCCATTACAGAAAACCACAACAATCAAACACAGAGTTGTGGAGCTCAGTCCCATGGATACATCTACAAAATGACTCTGGCACCCAAGGGTGAGGAACCATTTCAGAAGAGAGGCAGGAAAGACTGTAAGAGCCAAAGGATATACCCCCCACCCCTGGCCTCAGCTATGGCTTCACTCGTGTCAGCCATCTTCCCCTCATCCCCCACCGCTCCTGGTAACCACCATGCTGCTCTCTGCTTCCATGAGCTTGGATTTGTTCTTGTGTGTCTTGTATCACTGAATGTCAGGACTGAGAGCCATCCATGCTGCCGCCGCCCTGCAGGCTGTCTCTTCACTCTCCTGGTTGTTTCCTTGGCCATGTGCAAGGGTTTTTGTTGGTTTTAGTTCAATACAATACCATATATACATTGTACATATCTCTCTCTCTCTCTCTCTCTCTCTCTCTCTCTCTCTCTCTCTCTCTCACACACACACACACACACACACACACACACACACGCACACTGTATGAGCATATACACTGTCTTCGGCAATATTTAAAGATGCATTATTCTCATTTTTACTTTACAAACATTATCTTGCAACTTTTTTGTGTTCTATTCCTATTTACCCTTTAGTCTAAGCACTAAATTTATTTATATAGCACTTATTTAAAAAATTTAACTGTATAATTTTTACATATAGAAATTTTTACATCTTAGTACCATGGTTTCATATATCTACATTCAGAATTCAAGACACTTTTTTAAGCTCCCAAGAAAAATTTTTAACTAAGTATAAGCTTGTTCACACTAATTCAACCACAGAAATGCAGTTCACACACAGAGAGAATGAAATATCCAACCTGGCTTGATCTGATATGCCCAGATTGCAGGTTATATTCAAAAGCTACACACATTAAGAAATAGATATCCACTTGCTGCCTTTGATGCATAACATACTGCCATTATTGGTATATATGTATATATATATATATATATATATATATATATAATTTGAATTTTTGGAAACTTTAGCTGTGCTGTCAACTTTGGAAAAAAGTAGCCCAGTTTACCGCATTCAGTTGGCATTGTACAAAAATTAGCAGCCATATTGTTCTAGAAATGTTGAACTTAATTTTTTTCCATTTGTACAGGGGTAATGCATTGTATTAAATATGTAAGGTCTTAAAAAAAAAGAAGGGATTTTGAGAGCCCATCCCTTGTGAAGGGATGCACTCTTGACCTGGACACATGGGGTAGGGCCTAGGCCTGGCCCAGGATGATGTGGTAGACTTTGGGGAGCCCCTTTTGAGGGCCTTACCCTGCCTGGGGAGCGGAGGGGGGATGGCTCTAGGGGCAGGTGGGATGTTGGGGGGGAGGGGAGGAAGAGGGAGAAGGGATTGACATCTGAAGCAAGCTTGTTCCTAATTTGAGCTAATAAAATAAAAAAATAATTAAAAAAGAAATAGATATCCACAAACTAGCAACATTCCATATTAATCCACTTGCATGAAATGATTGTTGGAGACATTAAAGAAATAATGCTGTTTTCAAATCAAATCTGCCTTGTAAATGACCTTGTGCCTTACCCAGGTATGTAAATAAGCTTGTGCCTTTCCTAGGTGCATAAGGAAATAGATTGAAAGACGCACAACGCGTTGTTTTGCTCATGAAGTTTTCAGCAGTGGTGGTGAAGGGAGGGATGCTTTATTGACACAGAAAGAAGTTTACAACAAGCCAGAGTGCAAAAGCAAGTTACAAAACACAGTCCACACTTTCTCAGAGGAAAAGATGCATAAAGTGATAAATGCTAGGGGGATGCAGATGTGTTTATCATTTTATTTCTATAGGAAAAACACTTTTAAGGTTTTTTTCAGTCAGGGATTATAAAACCACTATTTTCTAGCAAATTGGCATGTTAGCCATTTTTGTCTTTTCTCTGGGCTGACACACTACTTTGCAAAGTAAAATAATAATAATAACAATAGCAATAACAATACCCTGCTTTGCTTTCTCTACTCTGAATTACTTCTGGTTTTTACAATGAACTGAGGATCATTATTTCTCACATACAGTAAGTGGGTATTAGTTGTTCAAAGTTTATTTAGGAGTTTTACATAAGGCTAAAAGACTAATAGGTAGTATGATATTCTCTTTAAGTAAGGTTTCTCCCAGTGTTTCTCAGCCTGGCAGCCCATAAAAGCCCCAAGAACTGGAGATTAAAAACTTGTCATGAGGGGCTGGAGAGATGGCTCAGAGGTTAAGAGCTGCGACTGCTCTTTCCAAGGGTCCTGAGTTCAATTCCCAGCAACCACATGGTGGCTCACAACCATCCGTTATGAGATCTGGTGCCCTCTTCTGGTGTGCAGATATACATGGAAGCAGAATGTTGTACACATAATAAATAAATAAAATCTAAAAAAAAAAAAAAAAAAAAACTTGTCATGATCCCACCTACAAAAAGGAGCTTGAAAACACCAGTTAAATGGGGACGTTTGCATGCTGGGGTTGTTTTGTTTATTTTACATGAAAACCATTGACTTCAAATTTCTTGGCCATTGCTTAGGATAAGATTCACTAGAAAATATGACCTGACTATAGTCACTGTTTTATTTCTCACTGAACTTTGAGAACAAAGTGTACCTAAATTAGAATCATGGAGTCATATGGCTGAAAGAAATCCCAGCTCAGCTCTGACTAGCAAATGTACTGAAGCAATGGCCAAGAAACACGAGTTTCTTCTTGCTGATAAGGACTCTGTGAAGTCCTAAGGTGGAGCAGGACAGCATGTAATACCACAGGCTATCTTTGCTCAAGCGCATATGGCCTTATTCCATCTTTACTTCCCTACAGCCCCATCTCCAAGTACAGTAGTGGATTGAGTTTCTATTCTCTTTTAAGATATTATTATTGGTGTGTGTGTGTGTGTGTGTGTGTGTGTAGCTTGCATGATAGGGCTAGAAGAGTAGAGAGTGCCCTCCATCACTCTCCTTCTGTTCCTCTGAGTCAGGGTCTCTTCTTGAACTTGAGGCCAAGCCAGCAAGCCCTGAAACCTACCTGATTTTGCTTAGCCTTGGAGCTGGGCTTACAAGCTTTTGGGGAAAATGTCTAAGTTGATATGTGGATTCTAGCACCCAAAATCTTGTCCTCATGATTGTGGAACAAGTACCCTTACCCCAGCCTCAGTTTCTGCCCTTTTACTATTCCACAATGAGTTTTGTTTTTGTTTTTCTAGACGGGGTCTCACTAAGTGGCTCTGGCTGTCCTGGGACTCAGTATGTAGACCAGGCTGGCCTTGAACTCACAGAGATCTACTTGCCTCTGCCTCCCAAGTGTTGGAATTAAAGGTATGTACCACTATTCCCAGCCACACAGTGAGTTTTGGCGGAGACATTCAAACCTTGCATGGAACTTCCCCTTCAGGGTCATGTCTTTGATTACTTGAGAGAGGCCAGGGTGCAGGGACTGTGAGATGTAGTGAGAAGCACTCTGCAGATCCTAGGAAGGGCTACCTGGAGGAGAGGCTCCTGTGATGTCCCTTCAGCCCAATCCCTATGGCAGTGAAGTGACTGATCCAAGATTATACAAGCCACAATAGAATCTTGATATCCAACACTTATGTAACTCTAACCTTAAAGTCAGAAAGATGGCCTAATTTAAGGGTGCAGAAAGATCCTTCCTTCCAGAACATTCTTTCTATAACACATGAGTTCATGAAATAACCCCTGTGCCCCCCAAAACCCCTACTTATTTCTACCTTCCCCTGAGAGGTAACCCTCAGCCAGTGACCTGGCACAGAGCTGTCAGATGAGAGACCTTAGGAAATTTGTAAATCAAATGTTTCATTGTGTATGACACTGCACTTGCAAATAGAATTAGGTTGGAGTTGTGTATTATAAACAGCATTTGAAGAGACCCCCTCAAGGCCAGCTAGGCTGAAATCTTGCTTTTAAAGTGCAGGTTACTGAACTCATACACAGATGAAGTCTCAGGGCCAGAGCTCTGGGGAGTTAGGATTCTGCTCAGGGTGCTGCTATGGCAAGCACCCTGATTTTCTCACCAAGATTTTTCCATTTAAACACAACCATCACAGGCACCTCCCCTCTGGCCAGCTCAGAGGCAGTGCTGCCTTCTGACACAGCCACGACCCCACATGGACTCCCTCCAGGCCAGGATGACAACTGCATTCCCAGAGGACTGGAGGCAGAGTGAGAAAGCCAGCTTCAAGAAATAACAGAAGGCCTTGACAGCTAATGCCACCTCTGACAGCTTTGCTGCACTTCTTTCTGGAGAAACCTGTTCCCTTATTTAATCTTCCATCCTTGCCGTCTCGGGAAATCTTAACTAGTTTTTAGGTGACCAGACACTGTCTTGCGTCTGGAACTTGGAGGTCACATTGAATACTCAAGGGTGGTGGGGTTAGTGCACCCAAGTCCAGACTGGTTCGTGTAATTCCCAGCTTGCAGCTGTGTGTTTTCACCCATCACAGTTCTCCTTGGAGGCTGATTTAGGAAGATGTCTCTGTGACACAATATCTCCTGAGCTTTGTTTTGTTCCACTGTCCTCAAACATACCTTTCTGGAACACAGTCCAGTAAGCCCACGTGAGGGAAGCAATTGGGAAGGGCTACATGGAATTAGACTCTGCAGCATTAGGATATCTTATTGCTTTCAGGTGTAGAGACGGGAACTGGTACCTCTGGGCTGGTATGTCTATAGACCAGAGCACAAAATAATGACAAGGACATCATGAATGGTGTTTTACCATATAAAGCTCTTGGCAAAGCCGCTTCAGGTAATAAAACAGGATCCCTTACGATTTGCATATAAAACATGAGGGATTAAGACTGTTTATTTGCATAAGCAGGGTGAACATGGCCCTTAAATGTCTCTGGGCCCTGTTTATTGGTTTTAGAATGTCTTCCTTGTCTTTGTAAGTGATCAGAGGTACATGTTATTCCTTCGGCCAAATAATGTTGGTGATTGGTTCCATTCTACTCTAGACTTTTCTCCCTGCTATTAAAATGTACTCACTCCTCTCATTCACCTAACAGATAGGAGAGATTTTACCCAGTAGAATAAATACTTCAAATCCTACAGACTTCATTGCATTGCTCTTCAGAAAGACACGACTAGGGACAGTGGAGCAATCCAAGGCTTTGAATTCCCAGTGGTTTGCCACTTCCTTGGGAACTCACTCATAAAAAGAGGTATCTTTCAATACAGCAAAAGCTTCATGAGTCTGTGGCTTGCTGAGTCTATTTTAGGTTTTCTGCCAGGAAAACCTAGCACTAGGCAAAGGTGTGGCCTTCACCCTCATACTTTAAAATTTTAAGGCCCCTTGTGCTTCAGAAGTGTGGTCATTTCTCTGAGACTTGAGAAGGCTGATTCTTCATGGCCTCAACATCCGTCTGCAAAGCAGTAACCCGCACGGCTTTAAACAAGGCCAAGAATGTAAATTGCTGTGTTAGGAATTGCAGGTAATTATATGGAAGAGGTCCCATGGGGAAAGCTGCTGGAATAGTCCAGACAAAGACACTCGGCATTGCCATTACTGGAAGAGTTTTTAAATTCCCACCCAAACCCACTAATCAAGCAGTTTAGTTCCATCACCGTGAGCACTGGAAGAACATAAGGTCTTAGGTTGTCTCCCCTGCTCTTTGGAGATTTCCAATAAGACCTTTTTGATTTATCCACACACTTATCAAGACCTTGAGTTAAATATTCCATGATCAAAACCAGAATGAATCATCCTTCTTTGTAGAACTGTGAACCAACCCACATGTAATGCCTTTCTTTGTTATTAAACCAGAAACTTTAAAGAAATTTAGTGAAACTAGCTGACCCAGACTTGTGCTCATTTGAACTCTTTGGAGCAGAACATCAGTACCTTCCACATTAAGCCTGAGATGATATTTAAAGTATATTAAATCCCTCCCACAGCCATCTATAGATTCAGATCTTGTATGAAGTTTTTCAGTTGAATACAGTCTGACAAAATGACTGAAGATGGGATCTCTGTTGAGCACACCAGGCATTGATGACCAGTTCTTAATCCATGTTAAACTTGTTACCATAACTTCATCAGCCTAAAGTCTAAGGCCATGTTATCCTGAGCTGATGTGCAGAAATAAAAACAGAAGTCGCCCAAGGCTCTCTGCAGCTCTCCTCACTGTGGTGTAAGGTAGTGGATGAGACACACTAACTATTTTCCCTGATGGAGAGCCTGCCTCACCCTCAGCCTAGGCTATGGGACTTGAATGATGGAAATCCCCCCCCCCCCAAGCACAGCTTTTGAGTCAGTCCCAAGCTCTCTCGGGCTGCACAGAGAAGCACATTACTGGATGGAGCTAATTGACAGTGGGACACTGATGTAAATGCCCACCCCTTATTGCCAGGGAGGGACCTGGGGCAACCCTAGCTCCTGAGTCCCAGAGCCTTAGTTTGTATATTGGATTCCAGGAACATTGTAGTTTTCTAATAAAATGCGCTTGAGAAACTTCTAAAACTATTTACATTGGTCACCTTTCTATTAGTTTCTAACCTCTTTGGCTTTCTCACATCTGTCTCTACTCATCTTGGTCAGAGGACCTGGAGAAGAACAGAAGATTAAAGACAGAAGAAAAGGCCAAAAATCCAAGCAGCATCAAATGCCAGGTATCAGTAGTGAGACCTCATAGAGAAGGAAAAGCCATAGGTTTGTTGCTATGGTGAAGTACCCAAGGCTGGATACTTTATAGAGAAAATAATGTTTATTGAATTCACCATTCTTGTGGTCCAAGAGCATGGTGCCAGCGTGTGCTCTGCTTTTGGTGAGAGCCTCGGGTAGGGGCCCCACTTGACAGCAAGGAGTGGAAGAGTGGCAGTGAGCATTTGCAGATGAGGCAATTCACCAGGGATAATCTTGGTTTACAGCAACCTGCTTTTGAGGTAGCTAGTTCCACCCCTCAGGTTCCTACTCACACTCACACTTATGAGACCTGATCCAATCTTGAGAGGCCCAGCACTTGAACGGCCGGAAACCCCATGCCCTACTTGTTTCTCAGCTGTCCTTCCACGTGTCCATACAAACCCTAAGAACAGGAGAATGACTCAGGATGAAGTCTGTGAGCAGCACAGGAGCCTGGGGTCCTGCTGTGTTTGAGGTGGCATCTCCAGTGTGGGCCAGGCCTGATGCATACTCCTCAGACTCTGATGCACACAGGAATCACTTGAGAGGCTGGTAAAGTGCAGATTCTGCCTCACCAGGTTAGGAGTGGTACCCAAGTGCCGAACTTCTAAGCATCTCCCAAGTAATAGATGGCACGTAGCTCTGGACTCCTGAAGCAGCAAAGGTGTAAGCGGCTATGCAGGCAGAATCAGGCAGCAGCAATAAAAGGAATAACAGAAACAAGGGAGCGATAATATGTCACAAAGAAAAGAGAATAATTACAAACAATAACAGAAGAGCTCTCATCTTCAAGTGGCAATAGAAGACCACAGGATTTCCTGGGCTAGGGAGAGATATCTCAATGGGTAAATACTGCATAAGCACAAGACCTGAGTTCAAATCCCTTGAGCCCATTAAAGCCAGACCTGGTAAAGGGCATCTGTAATCCTCCTGCTCCTATGCAAGGTGAGGGGCAGAAGGGAAAAAAAGCACCAGAAGCTTGAGGGCCGATAAACCCGATAGACAGAGCGGTGAACTCCATCTCATACAAGCTGGAGGGTAAGGACTGATACCAGAGGCTGTCCTCTGACATGTGCACACACTGTGGCATACATGTGTGCCCCGACACACATACACACATCTATTGCATACATACATACATACACACATACACATACATGTTACATGCATATTACACATGCACGTCGCACACAGAAACATCCATGCAGCACATGCAGACACATCACACACAGAAACACGCTTACCACACCCAGGCATATCACACACATATACATCACATACATATACTTTCATATATACACATGCATGCATACCTACCATATGTATGTTCATCACACATACACGTAAATATCATGCAGACATACCTATCATACTCATTTACATAGCACATATCACATACATGCACATCACACATACACATGCATACCGCATGCATGCATACACCTCACACACATATATAATCACACACATAAACATACACGTATCTCACACACAAAGATGTTAGACACTGGTGGGCTAACAAGCCGACGGGATATCCGGAGTGAAAGCTCTAAGCTCTCCACACAGAATCTGAGACTTGTGGACTTGAATTATGCTTATTTCTCTTGGGAGGTGAGGGGAGGAGATGCTGGGTGATGGTTGTGAAAAAGCATTGGTGTGAACTGGAGCCCAGCCTTCCATCAGCGAGGCAGGCAGAGCTCTAGAGCACAGTGCCCAAACTGAGAACATATCACAATTGCCATGCTGGAAGCACACAGCTGCTGCGTGAAAATTACAGCAAGTCACATGAAACTTATGCTGTCCATTTAAGAGACAAGGTGTAGCCAGGAGGTGGTGGCACACGCCTTTAATCCCAGCACTTGGGAGGCAAAGGCAGGTGGATCTCTGTGAGTTCAAAACCAGCCTTGTCTACAAGAGCTAGCTCCAGGACAGCCTCCAAAGCCACAGAGAAACTCTGCCTGGAATTCCCTCCAAAGAAAGAGAAAGGCAAGGTGTAAGCAGTCTCCTGCTTTCCCTTTTGGCTGACTAAATAATCTGCACATCTTACATGTGTGTATAGATATGTATGTGTATGCATTATACATATATAGCTGGAATATATTCTTTTTAATAATTTTATTTTATATGTGTGGGTGTTTTGCCTTTGTGTATGTCTATCACATGCATGCCCTGTCAGTGGAGGCCAGAACATCCTCCAGACTGGAGTTACAGATGCTTTTGAGTCACCACGTAGATGCTGGGAATCTAACTCAGGTCCCCCTCTCAACCACTGAGCCGTCTCTCCTTCCCCTCTAGCTGTATGCTTGAAAGTGAAGAGTGAACCCACAGTAACAGCCAGTGGTGTGCCAAGGTGGTTGCGGCAAGCCTTCCTGCTATGAATAACTGAGCCTTCCCACATCCTTAGGCGGATGTGTTTGGCTCATTTCCAGCCTAACTTATCCCAAGGCCATGGAATAGAGTAATGTAGTTTTTAGTCTGAGAGCCCTGCTTTGTATTTAAAGGGCAACACCGGAGGTGACAAGCCTGCACCTGTGCAGCATAGGAAGCTCACGGCCTAGCTGGTTCAGTGTGCTGCAAAGCCAGGTTCTAGAAAGAGCACAGTGCTGTGTTGACAATGCCATGTGAAGCATTTTTTTTTTTTTTTTTAACACAGCGTCCCTTGTTACTTTTCATTACTGGTGTGTCTCCTAAGCACGAGCTTTCACCTGTCCTCAGCTTCTCTACCTACAGAAACCTCTGATTCAAGATGGCGGACAGCCAATATTGTTCTGTACTCTCCCTGCCTTGGCCTCACTGTGATGGTGTCCAGCACACTTCTGAGTGGATAGCTTGGAAAAGTGCGCAAGGCTTGGGAAAACTATTCTCAGAGTATTTAACACTCTAGATGAATAAAGGGGTACAGTAAACAAACTATGGGTCTTAAAGAGCAACATGAACAGAGTGAGAGAGGGTAGCTTGACATCAAACTAGAGGCTGGCATGGTGTGCTCAGTTAGGTACATATGAGCCAATACCTCCTAGAGTAGACAAAATAAGCCCTGAAACAGACAGGAGGAAAAAATCAGATGAGAATGTGCTTGATGTTTTAAAGAAATGGAACTTAGGTCATTGTGAGTACAATGAGATAGGGGTGAGTGGGGTGCGATTGGGCACAGAAGGGAGATCACAATAGAACATACCAGACCTAAAGCCTAATCCGAAGCTTATAACTAAATGCAAGTGATTTAGGCCTGTGCTTTGGGTAAGTGGGGACCTGATGGGATGAGCAACGCCCAAGGTAAGAAGTTTGGATTTCATTCATGCTGAGAAATCTTTGGAACATGTGAATCAAGTCTTGCAATAACAAAGTCGGTCTTTTAAAAGTATGTTCTGTGTAGAAAGAATCCCAAATAATTGGTGTAGCTACTTCACTCTCAGCGGGGGTGGAACAGAGCTCCCTACGCCCTCAGAGCAGACTGCACATACTGGGTCCCTTCCAGCGAGCACAAGAAAAGAGAGGATATGAACTTCAGAGCACACACACATGCAAACACTGTCCAAGCTAGAGCTTGACATGATGGGGTGAGAATGACATTTCACCTCTCTGTTTTTCCAAACCCACAGTCTAAGGAAACCACACCAATCAGAGGTGAGAAACATCTGACCAGAACTCCTCAAGGGCATCAAAAGTAAAGGAAGTTATACAGCCAAAAGGAACCTAGAAGTCATGAAGACTGTTATGTGGGATCCTGAAACAAGAAAGATGTTGAACAAGACTGAGGGGACATGAAGAGAGCCCAGGCTTTAGTTACTGACTTGGCACCAGGCTGTCTCAGTAGTTGTGACAAAGATTTTTGTGCTGCTGTGCAAAATATTAGGACCAGAGGGGTACGGGGTGATACAAAGAAACTTCTCACAAAAGTTTCGGAATGTCTGAAATTCAAAATGTATTTTTTAAAAATGAATGCTATGGCTTCTGTGTCACAACTGAACTCTAGGGAACAAAAGCAAAAGCTATTCTAATTCTCTATCTTATGAGTCCTTGAAAACCAGGATTCTCTACATTATAAAAAGAGGAGATAGAAGGCTTCAAAATAAAACTCCTGATTCAATTCAGTAGCACCATGCTGTTATGCAATCTGCTCCACCTCAGGCTAATTGGGACAGAAATGAACGGCTACAGGGCAGAGAATTCTGAATTCTGCTCTTATTGACACTTCAGAATAAGACTCAGCTTCACTTTTAATCACACTAAAATAAAGCCTGCCAGTCAATACCCTGCCTTATATCATGTCAAGACTTCGTCTTTAAAAATGAATGGCTACCCAGAATTATGAGTTGTCTCTGCAAAGCTTCAGTGTGGAAGAAAGAGATAAAAAGTAAACAAAACTGCAAAGGGAAAATATATCACAAAAGAATAAATAATTCAAAGGCGATTGAAGACTGAAATGGAAAGCACCATGTTTAGAGACCCCTGAGAGAATATTGTACCATTAAGACACACAGAAAGCCAGTCCTGGGAGCTCATGCCCTGTGAACGGAGCACCCAGGAGCCTGAGGCAGGAGTGCTGATGTAAGCTCAGGGCCAGACAGGGCTACCCTATCGCCAAATAAACAGAGTAAACAATACAAACAGCAACAACAACAACAAGAAGATAGAGTGTCATGGAAGAGAAATGGGGAAAAAAACAAAAACAAAGAGTGCCTAGATATGAAAAATAAAATCATGAAATCATTGGAATTAAAAACAAATGGAAGTTATCCTTAGAATTAGAATTACCCTCAGAAAGAAAGACAAAAGGGAGCTAGAACATATAAAAATGGTAAATAAACGCTATGAGATATTAGTCTAAGAGACCAGACTAATAAAAGAACAGAAGAAGGGGAGAAGAAAAATGATTGAGAAATGTAAAAGAACTTCTAAGGCCAGAAGAAAGAGAGTGATCACACTAGAGTCTATCATATACTCAGCTCAATAAGACAAACACTCATAGCAAATTGTGAAGTCTTAGAATATTGAATTTAAAGGTAAGAACCTGAGAGTTTTGCAAAGAGGCTAGAGAAAGCCATGTGCAAAGACACACAGTCATAATAGTGTTAGGTTCTCTTATGGTGCAATGGGGGTATCTGGGGGGTAGAAGGGGATGAATGGTATGGTTAAAATACATTATATACATGTATAGACTTTTCAAAGAATAAATAAAAAACATTTTTGAGGACAAGATCAAAACTTCTGGCAAAAGCAATTTCTACCTACAATTTTTTACCTAACGAAGCTATAAGCCAAGTGTGGAAGCAAAGTAACAAAACATTTAAACATGCAAACACATGGGCATTCTTATCTCATACTACTTACCTCAGACAATTAATTAAAGATGTACTCTAGGACAAAAGTAATCAAGGGATAAACGGAGACAGATGAGCCTCACTGAGACCTCCAACAGGCTTCATAACACAGAAAGAAACAAACATAGGAGTACATAGGGCAGGAAAATTTGGTCCCAGAACCCACTATTAAGTTGGTTTGCCAATCCCTGCCTCATTCCTACAAAGGACTATAATGGAAAAGGCCTGTAGTCCCCATGTCACCAAACCCAAAAGAGTCATGTTCCTCCTCCTCCTCCTCCTCCTCCTTCTCCTCCTCTCCCTCCTTCTCCTCCTCCTTATGTTTTTTTTATTTGTTTGTTTGATTAATTGATTGTTTAAGACAGGGTCTCTTGTGGCCTAAGCTAGCCGCAAAGCTTCTCAGTACACATCTTGGGCTCCCATCTTCCTGCCTCTTTTTAGAGCTAGGATTATAAACATGTTCCTGGCTGGGGATTCCTTATTTCCCTTGGTCAGGGAGTCACTGAATTTTGAACTTCTTTGAGAAACAAAGGAATTTTAAGATTGAGTGGCGATAAGGTGGGTGAACCTTAGGGTCATTTACAGGGTTATATACCCTATTTTTGTGGGTTTCTGTGGTGGTTTGAAATAGAATGGTCCCCTTAAGCTCATATTTAAATGCTTGGTTCCCGGTTAGTGGAACACTTTGGGAAGGATTAAGAAGGGAGGCCTTGCTGAATAAGATGTGTCACTGGGTGGGCTTTGAGGTTTCAAAAAGACTGGCGCCATTGTAGTTATCTCTGTGTCTTGCCTCTGGGTCTTAATTTGCTATATTGATATAGAATGAGTAAATGACCGAATGCTATACTTTGGATGTGCAATTTCTCCCAAAGGCCCGTGTGTTAAAAGCTCAGTCTCCATGCCACAGTGTTGTGGGGAAAGGTGGAACCAATTCTATAAAACCTGAGATGTGTTTTTAAAACATATCTCCTCCGTGATATTCCCACCACAAACTTCTATCTTCTCTCCTTCCGTTACCTCTTCTCCTCTACAGTCTGTTCTTCCCATGTTCCAAACCTCTCTCTACACCACTTTCCCTCTACCTACTGCCCTAGAACTCTCTTTTCCTTCCAAGCTTGGCCTGAAAAATACAGACTCTGGTCTTTTATACACAGCTGGCTTTCTAGAATACCCTGATCTCCTCTTCACCATCCACGCCAGGCTCTATGTCCCTCATGTGTTCTCATGAAAGCTGCCAGACTTTTGAATTGCTGAATCCAAAGGGCAGTCCTGGAGTGTGTTACTACCAACTTCAGGCTCTTCGGTAGAACCCTCCCTTCCATCCATTCACTGTTCTGAGAGTACCAGGTACCCAAGCTTGTTCCTCTGGGAACCATCATGGTCTTAGACAGTTCCTGGTTCTGCCTGTAGAGAGAGTTTGACAGCTAGCCCCTTGTCTCCCAGATGTGTTTCTGCGAACTTGGGAGGTCTGGAAAGCTCAGTTGTATCAAGAGACCCAGACCATTGTCCACAGCTGGTAGACTCCAGGCTAGAGCTCAGAGCCAACCAGGATTAATGAAGTCCCTCTCCTGAAGAGTCTTGCCATGATAGAGCTAAGCCTCAGGCAGAGCAAGCCCAAATGCTAAGTAAACTGTGAGTGTGGTACCGAAGTAAAGCTTCCTGGATTTAGAGTTAGGAGCCATATTTCCAGAACAGTGTCAAGATGGCATCTCAGCTCCTCTCCTTGGGTCACCTTGGGGAAGGCACATTAGCTTTTCCTCATACTTTATTCAAGTGAACTTAATTGTATTTCTGTCTCAGGCTCTTAGCAAGTATTACTGCTAATGAGACCTGGAGTTAGCTTTTTAGAAGTTATGTAATGGTCTCCATCTTGATTATTCAAAGAGGTAAAACCTGAGCGGGGAAGGCATCTACCAGACAGGCTTGGAGCAAGAATCTTTCATCTGGGCTACATAGGGAAGCTGAGGCAGAGGGATTGCAAGCTCAAAGCCAGTCTGAGTAACTTAATTAGACATTCTCCCAAAATAAGATTAAAAAATTAAAATGGCTGAGCATGTAGCTCATCGGTACAGGGCTTGCTCAGTATGGGTATGTAAGGTCCCAAGCCCCAGATGAGAGAGGAAGAGGCGAAAGGGAGAGGAGAGAGAGATAGAGACAAACTACCAATAAAGAGGATTCTGTGGAAGTCACGAGCCTGAGAGCCACTTCTAAAAATTCAGACTAGATTAAAAAGTCATCTCTTTTTGCACCCATTAAATGGGGACATTACAGATGTTTTGCAGACAGTGCTGTAAATGGTGAGATATGAATAAAAATTAATAATCATAAGTAATCATAGCAAGTGTTTTCATGCTTGTCATGTACCAGGCCCTGTCCTGAGCACTTTATATTCCCAACTAGGACTATTGATACCACAGCACAGTGGGTGTGGCTTCCATCCATCTCCCTCTGCAAGTGAACAGACTAGGGCTGGGAAAGTAAGTTCTCCAAGGCTACCCTGCCAGTGGGTGAGGGACCTTGGCAGATAATCCCAGAAGTTTCTGGAATCTCTGCTGATAACTTGTTTGTTTATTTGTTTGCTTGTTTTTTGTGTTGTTTTTTTTCCGAGACAGGGTTTCTCTGTGTGCCTGTCCTGGAACTCGTTTCGTAGACCAGGCTAGCCTTGAACTTACAGATATATGCCTGTTTCGGCCTTCCAAGTGCTGGAATTAAAGGTGTGCACCACCACTGCTTGGCTAGCTCATAACTCTTGAACAAACTCTCTCAAACCCTGCCATCCCACCCAAAGGAATTCACACTTAGGATAAATGTTTGCAATGATTTGAGTGTGGAGCCAGGACTACCACTTTGGAGACACAGACCTTACTCGTAGTCTAGAGGAATCTTTCTGAATGTGATAAACTGCTTAAAAACTGAAGCCTATGTTAACAGCCATGGGGAAGCTCTTACAAGAGTGAGAATAAAATGTGTGTGTGTGTGGGGGGTAATATATAGAAAGCAAAACAAATATAAGGACATTTATATATATACATATATAATACACAATTATATATTAATCACTATATCTAGAATAATATTTATTCATCCTTGAACTGGAAATACATATATATATATATATATAAATAAATTGATTTTACATACACACTATATATATATATATATATATATTTATATCCAAATGATCTACATCTATAAATACAGATAATATGAAGGTACACACACTAAGAGGCAGACAGTACTATCTTTAAATTTAAGATCAGTTAATGCTGAATTAATTAGAGCATGGGTTAAACTGATATGCAGTTATTTAAGAGACAATTTCTGTCTCATGGAAAGATTCAGATATATTCTGGACGGATCTTGAGAAAGGCTCTGCTTTGCCTGCCACTCTCTGGACATGTGGACTGCACTGCTGTGCTGAAGTGGCTGCTACTCTATTACCACCTCCAAGAGTAGGGATGCAGAAAGCAAGCAGCAATGGACAGCCGGTTCTGCGAAGGACTAGACCTAGTCTTGGACTTCAATCTGTTTGAAGCCAATTGGTAGAGTTGCATGGCCATACCTAGTGCCAAGGGAGGCTGGGAAATGTACTTCCTAGCTGAGTGGTAATATGGGATGTGCTTCTGTATGCTGCAAATGTGTGGTTTTTTATTGGTTGATGAATAAAACTGTTTTGACCAATGGCCAGGCAGGATATATCTAGGTGGGAAATCCAAACAGAATTATAGAGAGAAAGAAGGCAGAGTCAGAAAGACACCGTGTAGCTGCTGAAGGAATAACATGCCAGAGCATCACTGGTAAGCCACAGTCTTGTGGCAATACATAGATTAATGGAAATGGGTTAATTTATAAGAGAGAACTAGTCAGTAATATGTCTGAGCCATTGGCCAAATAACTGTAATTGATATTAAGATATTAAGTGTTTATTTCATAAGCAGCTGCAGGAACTGGCAAGAAACTTTCAGCCACATGTGATGCCCAAATGTTTGACAAGAATTTCCACATAAAACCTAACAAAAGCTTTAAGAGGAATTCTAAACATGAAACAACAGAGTCAAGAACGGCATCTTGGTAGCAGCATTTTCTCAGGTGGGTTCTGTTTGCTAGAGGCAAGCAGAGGCACAGTTCCTTTAAGAGATGATTGCTCAAGGCAAGCATGGCCCTTTCAGGAGATCTGGTGGGCAGTGTGCTGCCAGTTACCATGTGAATTTAGTTTTTGCTCATACAAACAAAAAAGTTTGTGGGCTGGCTGCACACTACCTGAGGCGTTGCTATCCCCACCATGTTGGAAAATTGAGTAGTGCAGAGCCAGCCACCAAAGCCAGCCACTTTAGTCCTAACCAAGCCCTCTTAACATTATAAAAAAAAAAACTCTCTGGGTTGGAAAAGGATTACAGATACACAATTAAAACAGATTGAGACAAAAAAAAGGCCTCTAAATGGGTCACAGTGTTTTTGATAAATGTGCACGAGCTTAAGAAAGGATATATAATAAACAGAGTCACACATAAAAAGAATAATCTAAGGGTAATAAACACAGGTCCTTAAAGGAGAAATAGAGTGAAAAAAACATATAATGGGCCATGTAAAGATGGAAAATACACAGAGTCTGAGTTATGTATACTATTGTGTTTTCTTTAAATTTTTTGACTGTTATTGAGCTAGCTAAAGAGAGACATTTGATTGTTTGGGCTGCTAAGCTGAACCAACATTAAGGTATCTTAACTTCAAAATTTGGGTCTAAGGATATGTTGATTTGGAAAAGAAGTTCTGCTTTTGTTTCCACAGGAGATGAGAAGTTATGGATTCCTTCCAGGCTAATATGGTTTGATCAAGTAAGACCCCTGCCTCCCTGAGGTATCCAGGGTGATTCAACGTCCAAACAGCTTCAAGGCAACTGACTGAGATGATACAGTCTCATAGACTACTACAGCCAAGATTTAACCATAATTCTAAATTTTCACAGGGTCCCCATAAGATCACTACACCCAATAATCATCAAGAAGTAGTCTAGAAAACTATGCCAAATTCCCAATTGTTTATAAATATTTGTTTTTATTTGAAGGGTTATAAATGGTTAATTGTCATAGTCAATCTCTTTCTAAAGAAAAAAAGGGATGTAATATAAAAATGAATACTTCACATTGGTATGGATTGTGGCTTATTGATACAAATTTAAGGTCAATTTGGTTATACTGTATATACATTTCTACTCTTGTTTAAGGAATTATGTTTATGCAGATCATTTTAAAAAGTAATGTGTAATTAAAAATACAGATTAATAGTATATTATATATATATATATATATATATATATATATATTTCAAATGTATAGGTAATGTTCAAACCTTTCAAAGATCTACATAATATGGCATTTAAAATGTTCTGTTAACTTAGGGCTTTTCATGAACACAAGACAGACACATCTGCTCCTGGAATCACCAATTACTTCAAGAGGATGATGGACATTGAAGAAGCTTCTTATGGAGTTTGCCTTCAGTGTGGCAAGACTAGCCATTTTGGCAAGAAACTGCTCTTGTCTGGACTACTTGACTGTATGCTATATAAACTGGACATGCAGGATCCACAGGAAAGAGACTGCTGAACTTGCTGAAATAAGACAGGATGATCCTTCAGGGTTCCTACTTCACAGAGGAAACAGCCAGACATTCTGCAGGACACAGAAGAAAGCAACTGATGAGCTTTCTGGTACAAGGCAGAAAGGATCTTTAAGTTTCTTGCTACATTGAAAAGTCTTCCAGATAATATAGACCTGTAGGCTGAAGATGGATGCCCCAATGTTACAGAAGAGCTTTGGGTGACTGTCCAGGTAGCCAGATAGATATCTCTGTCATTTCTAGAGTTTTGGAAGTTGCTTACAATGCACTTCCAGTTTACTTAGGTAATATTATATCTTTCTGGGGTCTTTGATGGAGTTGAAGACAAATAGTTATAGTTTCCCTAGTTATGATGAAAGATAAATTAGATATAAAACTTTAGACTCACAAAGATAAGATAGATGATAGCATATTTTCTTTAATTTTGCCTAATACAAATAGACTAACTATTGTGACTATAATTCTTGCTTGATAACTGTTTTGTTATATATAGTTTTACTATGTTAAAGTCAAAACCTTACTTTTTAATTAGACGGAAAGGGGGAGATGATACGGGATGCCCTTCTGTATGCTGCAAATATGTGTTGCTTTTATTGGTTGATGAATAAAACTGTTTTGACCAATGACCAGGCAGAATATAGCTAGGCGGGAAATCCAAACACAGTTACATAGAGAAAAAAAGGCAGAGTCAGGGAGACACCATGCAGCTACTGAAGGAGTAACATGCCAGAGCATCATTGGTAAGTTACAGCCTTGTGGTGATACACAGATTAGTAGAAATGGGTTAATTTATAAGAGAGAGCAAGCCAATAATATGGCTGGGCCATTAGCCAAACAACTGTAATTGATATTAAGCCTCAGAGTGTTATTTCATAAGCAGCTGCTGGAACTGACGGTAGGGACAGAAAACTTCCAACTACAGAGTTGTTGGGCCCACACCAAGCCAAGAAGATTTGAGGAGACAGAATAGGGCTTCTATTTTCTGAACTCCTGGTGATAAGAATAAGAATCATTTCTCCTCTTTGGTTCTATAAAGAATAGATTAAGATCAGGATGAAAATCAATGGCAAAATAGATCAGACAAATTAAAATGGCATAGCAATGTGCAGGCCTTGGTGTTTTCCTTTCTCGAAGACTGTCTTTGACTACATCTTCCCTTTGGGGTTTTGGTTTGTCACAGGCTTCCTCCTCTCTGCCTCCAGAATTGCTGGCCCCACTACACAGGGCTCTGCAGTCATCCAGAGGGAGGGAGAACTAGCAGACAGCTCCAGAAGAAAGCTTCAGAACTTTCCATGGGCTCTGATCAGTTTGTGAAGAAGTGCTCATCCCTTTCCTCTCATCTCCTCAGAGCAGACCGCTCTGCTCCCACAGGCATTTCTTAACCACATGCTCCTTCATACCTTAATTTAATTTTATTTCCATCTTCAGAAATGCTGCCTTTCCCCTCTTTTTTTTCATGGCTTCACACAGTCTCTTGCTTAATGTCTCCTTCCTCCATCCATTCTTTCTCCTCACTGATCCATTCATTATCCATTTTCCCATGGCTATGGTTTCCATGATCAATTTTGTTAATATTCTTCTCCGTTTCCTCATTTCCTTGCCTGTAAAATGAACATCTCTAATTAGCCATGTAAGGTTTTCTCCGGCTCAACACTTTGTTCCCCATCTCATTTGTTACCTTCCTTGTGCCTTGCTCAACCCTCACCTCTCTCTCTGTCCATCACCCCACACTGTGGGTTGCCTGGCTCCTGTTTCCGGTTCCCTGCTGTTAATCCTCTTGTGCCCTTTGCTGTACTCTCATTTTATCTTTTCTGCACCCATAGTATGGAGCATGAATTCATTCCACAACTGCATCTTCCATTCTATTATCTATCCTAAGAGTGTAATTGTCCAGTAATGCCACACACTATTTTTGTTTAAAGAATTGAGTCAAATTATTTATCCAAAGAAATATTGTGTTTCAAGAGAAATACTCTAGATAAGTCTAGGCTCTAATTCCCAGACACCCAGACACTGCTTATAATATTTGGACAATCTCATACAAAAATATCTCCAGAGATCTGTGGGGTGTGTGTGTGTGTGTGTGTGTGTGTGTGTGTGTGTGTGTGTGTGTGTGTGTGTAAGACAGCTGAGTTTATCACATCATAAAACATTTCCCAGGACTATAAGTGGACAGTGGCTGAAGGGAACACTGTGTCAACCTACTGTTTAAGCAGACCTTATATTGTTTCTAAAGTCACCAGAACAGATACCATTTCCTGAGAGGCCGTTTCCTGTCCAGATGATTGACGGGCCTATTTGGATTGAGTATTCCAGGAAGAAACATTGGGATATTCTTGTTCTTAACCAGAAAGTCTCCAGCTAGATAGTACTCTTTTGAGGGTTGGAACAATACCTATGAATGACTTCCCAGGCAGTTCAGAATATTATGTCTTCACTCACTATCAGAGGTGTAACTCAGATCCTATTTATTTTACCAGTAACCAGAGCCCTATAGTTTCAGTTTCTGGTTCTCTGTGTCGCAGAATATGAGGGAGGGTCCTCCAATGACTTTCAAGCTTATTAATATCTAGCTATCTCTAACTCCGTCCCTTGAGAGTTAAAATGATTCAGGAGGTGGGTATCCAGTGCCTCTGGATACTTACACCTGAGATGGAGTGTAACAGGATTTAAGCTCCCCACTGAATATGAAGTTAGATTGCCAAAGGACTGTCTAAAGTGGATGCCCTGTAGTGAGTGAAGAAAGAAGGTGGCGGTTAGACACAGCAAGTCCAAGGACCGTTACCAAGATTATAATAGGTCTAAGCAATCTCACCAGAAAACTCTCAAGATCCAGTTCCAAAGCTCTTTTGATGCATACCTCATGGGTCACAGATTTGACCCAAAGCCTGGGTGAGAACTCTAGAGTTGCACAGTAGTGTTCAGTAACATACAATTTAAAAAGGTCTGTTGATCTGTGGTAACCCTAAAGTTGGAATCTTGAACAAAGGGACTTTTAATTTATCAAAAGACTTCTGTTCTTGTTCCCAAGAAAGGAGAACTTGGTCATTCTGACTCTTTAAGGACTTACATAAAGGCTTTAAGGACTTACATAAGGCCATACCCGGGAATTCAAAGCCAACAGTAACCCCCTTTAGCCACCAAAAGACTTAAGACAGTTTCCAGTGCTGGGAATTGGAAGAGCCTGGGTGGTTTGGATAGAATCAAAATAAAGAGCTGTGTTCCCTGGAGTTAAGATGAATCCAGACTAATACCTTTCGGGATAATAATTGGACCTTGAGCTTAGAGACTCCCAGTTCTCCGACAGCTAGAAAATGCAAAGGTGGTTAGGAGCTTCCTTTAAGGAAGGAGAATGGTGCAGGAGATGGTCTTTGTGTGCTGAGACCATTCTTTCATACATAGTTAAGCCCCCTGGGTTACTGTATAGGATCTGCATGAAATATGGGGGCTGTCTCTAAAGACCTGGAGAATGAAGGCTCAGGGGAGTCCTCTATGCCAAACTTGTACATCAGTTCATTAAAAAGTAAAGTGAAATTGGGACTCGGTTGCTGAAGAGACATGAAAGGAGATATCTTTAAGATCTAGGATGTGGTGAGAATGGGGAAATGGGGAGTGGGCTTTAACTGGGGAGGGGAAGGTAATACAGTGGGGGGAGAGAATGAGGAGGGATAACCAATACTAATGATGTTTGAAAAAGCTGTAGGGAAACATGTTATTTTATGTTTACTTAAAAAATATATGTGTTATGTACATGAACCCTAAGAGAGATCCAACTGCTGCCACTATCCTAAACCAGTGTAATTCCTAACTATATCCTAAATACCTAGCCTTATACTCACAGGTAAGTGTAGTTCTCATCTCTCATCTAGGCGGCTTCTTTTTTTTGCAACAAATGGAGACCATTACATTCACAAAATACAGAACAGTAGACCATGGGCTACCTAACCTCAGTTAATACATCTACAACAAAACCCTACACCTATGGCTAAGGGAACACCATAGAAGAGGGAGCAGGCCAGGTGTTGGTGGCACAAGCCTTTAATCCCAGCACTCAGGAGGAAGAGGCAGGCTGATCTCTATGAGTTCAAGACCAGCCTAGTCTACAAGAGCTAGTTCCAGGACAGTCTCCAAAGCCACAGAGAAACCCTGTCTCAAAAAACCAAAACAAAAGAAGAGGAGGAGGAGGAGGAGGAGGAGGAGGAGGAGGAGGAGGAGGAGGAGGAGGAGGAGGATATCTGGTGCAAGATAGTGTAAATATGACATGAAAGTTGCACCCAGCAAATCTCAAGACCTGCATAAGGACAACACCAGTCAACATGACATGGAAACATAAGTGGAGAAAATATCACAAGGGCTATTTGCAGATGAAGAGCTACAGGTAATGAATGGCTTCAGAAAAGGGAGAGTCAGTTTTCCCCAGGGATAAGTCTCTAACAGTTTATCCAACCCCAAATGGTCAGCCCCAAACACATGGACATTCAAGCAAGACTACACTAAATGGAGTCAGCAGGTGTATGTATATTTGTATGTGTGTTTGTGAGTGTACAAAACAATGATAATTAAGGAAGACATCAATAATCTGAAAGGGAGTGGGGATATATAAGTGTTAGGATGTAAATGATGCAAATATAGTATGAAATTCTAAAAAAAGTAACAAAGCCAAGCAGTATGATAGTGTATCCTTGTTTTATTCTCTACACAATAAATAATAGATTAATTAATTAACTAGAAACTAAACAACTTTTAGAAGCAGAAAAGAAAATATCTAGGACACAAAACATGACATATTCAAGAGAATTTGGGTTGACAAAAATAGGGGTTAGGGGCTTCCATATCTATAAGAATAACACATTCATTTATTACATGAAGGTCTTACACCATCTGACAGTCCCTCTGAGTCTTTTTTTATGACAAGCACTGGGAATTAGAGTGTGGCTAGCATAGAGTTAAAAGCCCATAATGGAGAAATTTACTGATTAGGGGCTGAAGTCCTGCTTGGGCTATAGGCCAGAGAAAATACTATTTATGGTTAGAAAAAGCATGAGAGGCCTTTAATCTGATTCTGGCTTTCCTATACAGGCCATACTCACCAAAAGTTTCTAACCTTGGTGGTCCCATCAGTGTTTGAGAATCCACCCACATATCTCATCATATTTTTGAGATTACTGTTGGGTGCCTCTGAAAAAGCATGTCTGCTCTCAGATGTGGGCAGGGCCACCACCATAAAAGAATATCAAACTGATACACATGAAAGAAAGCCAAAGTGGACAATCAACGCTTATTTGAGTGCTGACCTCACGATGGAAATGGAGCTGCAGCATCCTAAGATGACCCTGCCAAAGGAATCAGCTTACACCGCAGCCATACATAAATGCACCCTCTTCCTTCCTTCACGATGCCTGTTCTGTCAGCCAGCCCCCTCGCTTTTATTCAGAACTTGTTTACTCTACCTCGCTTCACATTGCTTTGGATTTTCCACGTAAGTTAATTGGTTTTGCCTTATATTTTACAGAGAATGAAAAAAAAACAATCTGTGTATTTAAAAATACATGAGGCAGTTCAAGATGTAAAAGAAAAAATAAGATTAAGAGAGACATCAGTGTGCTTTCCCTGCCCTCCTTTGATCCTAGGGTTTTTATGAACCAGGTATTAGGTTTTTCACTCATTGTTTTCAGCTACTAACTGGTTGTTCTCTTGTCTATATTGTAGTAAGGGTCTGTCTTTGGCACACCAGATCTATAAAAACAGACCCTGTTGTCTCAAGTGATGTGCCCCAAGACTGTCACAAATTCTCAAATACGTAAATTGTCACTACACAGTAGCATTTTCCCCATGTCAGTGAGTAAAGAGCAAACTTTGGGTTGGAACATGGCTGTCAGGAAGGGGACCAGTTTCAGTCACTGGTAAAGTGGGCAGTTCTCATAGTGCCCTGACCGCATGGAACTCAAACCATTGCCAAGTCGGTTGTGAAGAACTGAAAGCTATGGAAGCTTTTCCCAGCATGGATAACATGGAAATAAATTCTGAAAGTACAGAGGTTAGAGAAAAACCAAACAATTTGCATTTCTGGGGGACTTTACAGAGCTTATAATATGGATGTTGAAGTTGTCTAAGAGAGATATAATCTACAGACCTCCAGTTTGAAAACTGCCACTGCCCATGCCTAGTTGACCCTGAATGCACCTCAAAGTGGTCAAAATTAAGTCTGTCTTCTACTCCTGAGCCCATTCTCCAGAATGGGGAAACCACTGCTTTGATTACTATAATTAGCCAACTAAACTAGTATTTAACTAGTTGTAAAGGCAGAAACCTCAGTCAACTTGACAGACTCTCCTTTACCCCTTCTTCTTGCTCTTGGGCAAATCAGGTCCTAAATGTATCACAGAGTCATCCATTGTTCCTGTTCCCACTGCTGCTTTTTCCCACAATCTCTCATCTTAGGTTTTCTTCACAGTAGCTCCTGGACCACAAACTTGTACCCAGATAGATCATTTGTCATGTTTTGCTTTGTTTTATTTTGCTTTGGAAATAGGAAGGCAAGCAGGGAAAGAGACATGATCCCATATGCATCAGGAAGAGAAGAGAGTAATGGAATGTTTTTAACATGAAAGCAGAAGCAGGGCTGCTTCAGAGGAGGATGAGTAACCAGTGGCTGGAGTCTGAGAACGTGTTTCCAGCTTGTTGACCTCTTGAATTTTGAAAATAGGGCCCCCAGACTCAGCCTGAGATGCCTTTTTATGTGATCTTAGGGAAAGGGGCTGGTTACTAAGGAGCAGAGTTTAGGTGATTATTTTGATTGATGTATTAGATCATATTTTTTTCTATGCATGTCTCTTCCCACAATTCCTCTAATTTTAACCATGTATATGCCCAATAGTCATAGGCCTAACTTGGTAAATAGAAGATTTTTCCCAAAAAGTTCATTTGAAGAATACAGTTTGCCCTTCTGGGCATGCACCCTAAAATAATTCAGACCTAATCAGCCCTTCTAGTATTCCAGATACAATACCAGATTCACAGGGAATAGACTTGAATAGAAACCTTCTATAAATATTACTATAACTAAGGATAGAGAAATCTGGTATTGTTCAGAAAATGGTGTGCATGTAGCTAGATGCATGTAGGGGTTTGAGGAATTTGGGGGTTGCTAGGTACATTGTTTAGAGAGGGGTATGCACACACAGTGCATGCAGATGAAGGAACTGGGCTGCCATGAGTCTTATAAGGAGAGCCTGTTGAATAGCAGTTTTCCCCAAGATTAAAACCCTCCATTTTAGAGGGAAGCTGGTTACAACAGAAGATATTAAAGGCAGTAAAACAACAGGATGCTCTAAGGGAAGGTGAAATACTCCACCCTTCAGGAAAGTTCATCAAGCTCAGGAGGCAAAAACAACTCAATGGCTTCAGGAAGTCCCTGAGACTGACCAGATTCACTAGGCCCCTCCCTCCTCACGAATGAAGAGTGTATAAGCAGTAATTTCTGAGAGACACTCTAGAAGAAGCAGAGACCAGCTAAGCTGATTGGAAGCAAAGGCCACCAACTGGCTGGAAGAAGCATAAACCAGCCAAGCTACCTGGAAGAGGCTCAGACCAACTGAGCTACCTGCAGAGGACATTCTCCCATCTGTTAAACTGCCCGAAGCCTGTTGTCCCCCAAGTTCACAGCTTTTATAAGCTGTTGCCCATGCTGTTGTGGACTTTGGCGATGCTGCTGTCTTTGACAGGCCCATAGGGAGTGGCAATATCAGGAGGTGGGGCCCTGTTGGAGTAGATGTGTCCTTGTTGGAGGAAGTGTGTCACTTGGAGTAGGCGTGTAGGTTTTAGATGCTCCAGCCAAGCCTATTGTCTCTTTTTCTTTTCCTGCTGCCTGCTGATCTGGGTGTAGAACTCTCAGCTACCTCTTCAGTGCAGTCTGCCTGCATGCTGACATGCTTACCACCACAATGATAACAGACCAAACCTCTGAACTCTAAGCCAGCCACAATTGAATGTTATCCTTAATAAGAGTTGCCATGGTCATGCTGTCCCTTCACTGCAATAGAAACCTTAACTAAAACACCAAATCCAAATCGGGATCCAGGTTGAAGGATTTCCTACACTAGCTTGCTTCAGAAATGTGCCGGCAAGAGAGGATAAAAGGACAGGAAGATGGTGGAAGAAGGGTGAATAAGAGCAAAGCATACAACATGTATGCAGGAAAGAGACATAACGGAATACATTATGGAAAACATACATTAATAAGCAGACTTTCATCATGAGTAGTTGGGGCCTATAGGACCCCTTTGAGTATCTGAGGAACACCCCGTAGAAGAGTCCCCTGAGAGAAACGGAAGTTTCATTCACATCAGAGAAGATCACTTCTAGGGAACTGACTCTCCATCTGCTCTGGCCCTGAGGCTCACGAGGGTCCCCAGCAGCTCCTGCATCTTCTTGTCAGCATACTTCTGGCTGTTCTCCTGCAGCCTCAATCTCCTCAACCCTGCTTCCCATGGGAATCTGTTCGCTTACCCATGGGAAGGAAGGCTCCTCAGTCAAGCCTCAGAGCACTTTCTGAACTGTTGCTGGCAGGCATTTTGAAGAGTGACACACATGTAAGGATTTCAGAAGGTTTTAACTTTCTCCATTGCATATTTATTCTGTCTTATATTCATCACTTAGCTATTTCTTCCCTCAGGCTTTCTGTTTGCAGTGCCTGCTACATGCCTCTGCTTTTGCTAATTCCACATCTGCTCTGGAGCCCTCATGTGATTTCGTATTGAGCCTTTCCCTGCTCCTTGTGCTATTTGGTTTATTTCTATCATGTGACTCTTGCCTTGTCTTTGTTTTCTGCCCGTTGTGAAGCTTTGCTTCCTGGTTTGTATTCTTTTTGTTTGAATCAATTCCCCCTCTTATTGTTAGGAATGTGCCTGTGTGTCCCTCTGATCTCCTGCAGCATGTGCGAGCAGGCAGGCAGCAGGGAGGCAGCTTCCAGAGCTACCTGCCCTGCCCTAGCAGTCAGCTCTCATTTCCCCTCACCTCTCGGATCCGTGCCTCCTCTAGCACTGGGAAAACAGAAAGCCAGTTACGAGCAAGAAGCCCAAGGACAGCTGTTGATCCCAAAAACGTTTTTAATTTGTCTCTGTCTCATTTGCTTAATGCTGATGCTGGCGGCCCTCGGCTGCTGACCAAGCTGAGTGGCTTGCTTTTCGTCTCACCCTGCAGCTTATCGGGTCCACAGATGAAGCTGACAGCTCAAGCCGTTCCCCTTTGTGCCCCTGGTCCTTTGTGGTCACTCCCCAAGGACAGTCATTCATCTTTGGGTCTACAGTAATTAAAGATGGAAGGAGACCTGTTCTCACTGGCTAGCCTTCCTGGGTGAATCAGCATGACAGGTGAAAATCATATAAATGAATGCCTACCAGGCAGAAACACCTTGTCAGTGGGTTGGCTTTGATGGTCAAGGCTGGGAGAATTGTCCACCTAACCCGTTCGACTGGAAGGTGAAGCCAGAGGCTGCCTTATCATAAATTGCTGTGAAAACTGACCCCATTCATAATTAGGCAACTCATATTTAAGAGAGACGCAAAGCTTAAAGAAATGCCTGCCTTTCCACAAATGATTTAAGTTGCCACATTTGAATAATGGGGGCTTGGGATTGAAATTGATCAAGTTAAGGATCTATTTGGGCAGGGTGCAGCAGGTAAATCTCCAGCATGAATAACAACAGTGCTGTCTCCTGGACTGGAAGCCGGCTTCTCAGCATTGCCCGTATACTGTGCACACAACCTCATTTGTATTTACTGTTTAATGGCCTCAGTGCATGAGACAAGTAGGGAATCTAGCAGGATTTGCCAAGTCAAGAGACCCACAGGCAGTTTCTCCTTAGAATTTCTAAGTCCAGTATTCTACAGAGTCTTCATTTCTGAGCCAGTATTTATGAGTTTTGCCTAGGGACGCCAGCTCCTGGGCAGAGGTTTGATGGGGGTAACCCCCTCAGGTTCAGACCTAATTAAAAAGAAACTTTACACTTCACAATCCCCCCCCTTCTCCACAACCTTTAGGAATCATTTCTCATTAGCAGGAGACCACCCTGCATCCTCGTAGCCCTCTCAGTAGCCTCTGCTCCTAGGCTGTGCATCCTAGGAAGCAGCTCATTAATTCATTCATTTAAACTTTAGTCATGGGGTGACCACCGTGTCTAAGGAGCTGTCTGGCAAGGGCTGTGTGAGAGCTCTCACCTTACAGAAACTAATCCGTATAAGACCAGAGTGCTAGAGATTGAACCCAGGGAATGGCGTTAGCGGGAAGAGGAGCCCAGGGGTACAGGTGTCCAACGGAGCTCCTGAAACCTTCCTCTGCTACCACTCAGAGGCCAGAGCTAGACAATGACCAGGGTGTGGCAGGAGAGGTGTATGCATGCTCCACCCACAGGCACTGGGCAAAGCAGTGAGAACGCATCACATACGTGTTTACTAATGAGTAAATCCATGTGGTAACTTATGCCTTAAAGAACAAAAAAGACTGAGCGCAGTAAGCGGAGAAGCGGGTAGGCTTACTTACTATTTCCCTTGGTTCAAATAATTTACATATTTGAGAAACTTATATCATAGAGTCAAAGAAATCAAAACTCTACAGCAAGACAGATACTGAGAAGTCTCACATTTGCCGTTGCCTACACCTGTCTGCCTTCTCTTTCTGTGCCTGTGTGTTGCACCGTGGGCCAGAGGAGCCTCATGTGGAAGGCCATCCCAGCACTTAGGTTTCATCCTCTTCATCCTGTGTTAAAGCACCTGTCTCCTTCTCAGCTGCTACAACCCAAAAGTTGGAAATGTGTTTCTATGCATGCTTTGTAAACCTCACCTTTAGGACAGTCCTATTTCAGAGGCATCCCAAAGGAATTAAAAGGGGACTTTTTCTTCCCCCCTTACTTCCTTGTACTGGGGATTAAACACAGGACCTTGCTCCAGCTGGGCAAAGTCTACCACTGAGCTCTAGCCCTTCTTGTATTTTTGAAGTTTGAGAATGTGTCTCCGTAGGAGTCCCAGCCTGGTCTTGGGTTTACTTGGTAGTCCCACACAGACTTTGAACTTGCAATCTTCCTGCTTCCATCAGTGGCTCACTAATGTTTTAAAAGGGATCCTTCCCTAGGCTGAATGTATTGCAGGGATTTCTAAGGAGGAAATGCCATCATCAGAACTGAGAGGGTCGAGTTGCCTGGGGCACTTCCTGCACTGTCAGGCATTCAGCCCACAGGTAGCTCTGGCTGGGGGTAGAGGAGGGGTGTTTTCTGGTCCACTTTACCTTGGATGCTCCGGAGTGCAAGGACTGTCCCAGCACACACTTAACCCTGTCCTCTACCTAAACTAAAAGCATCGGTAAGATGAACCACATGATATCCCAGGAAAGAGTGTATTCAATATTCTCTAGGCCAATTCCTTCTAGGCAAACCTCTGGTGTGCGGTATGTAGGGTCTGAGAAGAAAATTATGCTAACATCCTATGGTGGTAATTATTCCTGATTTGTGGTTTGCTTTAGAGTTCTAGACAGTTCTACTGTTTTGTGTGGCTGCTTTATTTCTGCCATATTTGCTGTAGTGGTGGCAGGTTGTTGTTTTTGTTGTTGTTATTGTGGTTGCTGTTTTCCCCCTTTCACTTCCACAGTAGAGGAGCTCAGGTACGCAAGCAAACAATTTTTCCCTCAGGAGGACATGGGCTGCTTATATGAAAGGGCCCTGGCTGTGTTGGTTTGCTGGACTGGCTGCTGTTAACTTTGGTTGTCTTAACAATGACTGTGTGTTGCTATAAAACTGATTGATCTACAGCCTCCTGATCAATAAGACACGGGCAAAATGAACACAATAGCATGTTGTCGTGCTGCTCGCTCACCCCATCACGTAAGTGCACAGAAAACAGATGACAGCTGTAGAAAGCTTTTGTTTCCTTTGGAGATCATAATGAAACACCTACCCCAAAAGAGGGTAGAGCCTCTGCCTGGTCATTCTCACCAGGAGGATCAGAGCACCAGAGAGACACAATAGAGTTTCAAATGCAGGCGTTGGAGACCTTCTTAGGGAGAGCCATTGTCTGTGGCAATTGCCCACTTAGATAGAAAAAATAAAAAGGCTGTCCTAGGGAATAATGATAAAGAAAGCAGAACAAACAAAGGCTACATGGCTCAGCAGCCTAGAGGCGAGGAGAAAGCCCTACTAGGTCACCCAGGAGAACCTAAGCATCTTGGCAGGAAGCTAGAGGGGGAGGGAGACATCAAGGACCAGCAGGGTTCCTGGAAGCCAGAATTCTCAGAGAATCTAAGTCTCAGAGTAAGCTGTCTCGGTACGTCGTCATCTCTCTCCACATCTTCAGCAACATCTGCTCCAAATACCCTGGTGTTTGAGGTGCCCCGTGAAGGGGTAGGAATGGGGTTTATCGTATAGATAGGAACTTAATTCTGCTTCCCTTTGACGCTCTCATTCAGCTAAGTCATTCAATACGCCCAGGCAAGCCTCAGGGTGGGAGGTAGAAGATGAGAGGGAAAAGGTGTCATATTGTCAAGGTCCTACTGAGGTCACCTTGCATCCCGCCCTGGAAACACATTCAGTGTCTCTCTGATCTTCCATTGACAGTCCACATGATTGACACAACTCTGCTTCATTCCCAGCCCTTGTAGCTCGTCTTAGGCGCCTCCTCGGCTGCTTCTGGCAACCTCCACAGAGAAAACACTGTGAGTGACACTTTACCACCCTTATGCCGACCGTGGCAAGAGGCACTCAAGGCTCAGACCCAGTTCTCAGTAGAGGCACCTGGGATTGAGGTTGCAGGCCTGGGATGCCATGGACCCCAATTCTAAGTGCTCTTCTCTTGCTCTCTAGTGTGGCAATGCTGTCCGCCAGATACATTCCTCATTCTCCCACTCCTGGCACCAAAAGATGTTGTTGGGCTTTTGTTATTGTTTGTTTTTTACTCTTTTGCTCTTTTGGCTCTTTGAGGGGATCTGGATCCCAAATAAATACACATGGAGTCTTACTCTTACTTATTAATGCCCGGTCTTAGCTTGGCTTATTTCTAGCCAGCTTTTCTTAACTTATGCTGGCTATCTTTTGCCTCTGGGCTTTTATCGTTATCCTATATACCTGTCTTCACTTCTTCCGTGGCTTGCTGAATAGCTAGGTAGCTGGCCCCTGGAGTTCTTCTCTGGCTCTTAGAGCTTCTCCGCCTAGATTTCTCCTCTTATTTATTCTCTCTACCTGCCAATCATACCTATCCTTTCTCCTGCCTTGCTATTGGCTGTTCAGCTCTTTATTAGAGCAATTAGGTGTTGTAGACAGGCAAAGTAACACAGCTTCAGAATTAATCAAATGCAATATAAAAGAATGCAACACATCTTTGCATCATTAAACAAATATCCCACAGCATAAAAGAATGTAACACATCTTAAAATAATATTCCACAACTAAAAGAGGCTAATGTCACAACTCTACCTCTTTTCTGAGAGAAAGGACAATGTGACAAAGTGACTGTTTCCACCCAGAATGCATCATCAGATTGAACCGAGTGTCATCCACCAGGGACTGCTCAGGAAATATGAACTGCCATGTCCATGGGCACCCTGTCCTCCAAAGTGCATTCTACAACAGTAGGACGCATGGAAAGCTTTTGGAGTTCTTTTACTGCAAATGAAGATAGTAGTTTGGGGAGATTTGTTTGTTTGCTTGATTTATTGATAATGAATCTGGCTCTTGTTGAAGTGTTTTGTCTCTAAAGTCTTAAATTTTTTATGCATATTATTTAAATGACTGACGTGGTGTCCCAGCCTGTAATTCCCAATACTCTGAAGACTAAAATGGGAGAAACACTTGGTCAAGGCCTGTCTAGGCTACAGAGTGAGTTCAAAACCATCCTGGCATCTTAGCCAACCCCAAAACAAGAAAGGAAAAGATGACTCAGGGATGTAGCCCAGTGGTCAAGGGTTTGCCTCAATCTTAGGATCACCCATAAGAAGGCAACAGAGGGGAGAACTGTCAGATGAGGTTCATGACCTGGAAATCATATGCAATTGTTTCTAGATGCCTTTTCTGAGGTAAACATGCGTGCTTTATTTTTAAAATCAGATTCTACAAATGGTTTGTGACTCTAATAAGGTCAAGAACTATTGCTCTAAACCAAGCTCACTAATCTGTTTCCTCTCAGCTGTTGTGCCTCCCCTAGATCACACTTTGGCAACAGGAAATAATTAAAGATCTGTTTGAAAGGGAACAGTCTTCTTGTTCACTGAATTAAAAACTTAAAACTTGCAAATTTGATTCAGGCCCAATGTGATGATAGCATCTTACAGTTCTAAAGGGAAGCCAACGTGACACTATCACTTCTTGGTCACAAGGACTAAACACCTGTCTCTCCTCTACCCATGGCTACCCTGGCTTAACCATGGTTTCTGTGCAGGGTAAAGCTCTCTACCCACCTCATATGGTTTGTCCTGTGCCACACTTCCCTGGGGACATGAAGGCACATGTTCAGCCCACTTTACAGATGCAGAATGACTAGACCATTGTCCTGCTGGTACGTTGACCTTGAACTCCAGATGAGTGAGATAACAGAGCCCTATTCGTTAAGGTATTCAGGGTATGGTCCATAGCTATAGCAGCCTTAACTACACGTTTGCACACTGTTTCAAGATGAGGAAATAAATGCTTCCTTGCTTGGTATAAGACACCAGAGGAATGTAAATACAAAGAACAAAATGAAAAATGGCCCTTTCGCCCTCCAACACCCTTCTCAGTCTGTCATCCTTCTAGAACATTTTTATGTATTTACATACGTATTTGTAGATATGCTCACACAGAGTTATTTTGTACATGTGTTTCATGTATGTGATCATATGTGTGTCCATGCACAAGTACATGCATATGTGTGCATGTGGACGGTAGAGGTCAATGTTGGGTGTTTTCCTCCATCACTCTCTACCATACTTTTTGAGACCAAGTCTCTTACTGAACCTGGAGCTCCCCAACTTGGCTTGCTGGCCATCCAGTGAGCTCCAGGGACCCACTTGTCTCTGCCTCCGCAGCACTGAGATTACAGGCATGAGCTGCACCTAGTTCTTACATGTGTGCTAGGGACCCGAACTCAGATCGGCATGCTTATACAGTGTACATTTGCCCCTCCCTCAACCCTCACATTTCCTCTTTACTCTGAGTTTTTACTGCCGGTTACTGCTGTCCAGATACCTAGATGATGTTTGTGATTCTGCTGGGTGTTGGTGCAAGCGTTCTTTCTCTTCAGCTACCCACCGAAGGGCTGTGCATGAATGTCTTTGTATGTATGTGCATGCATACACAAAGAAAGAAAAGTTCCAACAAAGGGACTTCCCTTGGGCAAAGTGTACAAAGTAGAGAAGCTTTGAGAGCTTGTTAAGGTGGATCTGCTTCTCTGCATTCAAAGCCAGGTGTGGATGAAAAGGTAGAAATGCAAGTTACATGAATGATCTCTACCTAGCAACCACGCTGCCACTCCAGCACAAGTGGGAATTGTTTACCAAAAAGCTTCTCCTAGCACCAGCCCAGTTCCATCTACTAAAATTTCATCCTTTTTCCCTCAGCCCAGACAGTGCTTCTCTCTCCTTCTGTGCACGGGGAAACTCCAGCCTTTTAAAAACAAAGCAAAATAAAAAAGACAACCATCTCTTCACGTGGGTCCTGGGCAGAGCACATAAGAGACTGGAAGGAATGAGTTAAACTTGGACTCCTCTAGTCTGCTTCAGCTGACACACAAGCTAATGTTCTAGAATGGCAAGTCTGAAGAGAGGTGCGAGAGCTCAGGATGGAGCACAGGAGTCACCAGGCCTGGCTACCAGGGCTGCTATTTGCTGAATTATCCAGTCTGATGTCCTTCCTGCCTCACTCACCAGGATCCTCAGAAGTCTCCATTCCCTAGTGCCAAACAAACAAGGCACCCCACCCAGAAGCCAGGGATAGGAGGATTTTTGTTTACTTTGCTGCCCATGGCAAACAAAGGAATAAAAGAGAGAGACAGAGGGAGCCCCACTTCAGGAGGTTGTGGCACAGAGGTAACCCTGGAGATAGAAACTCAGAAAGAAATAAAGGAAAATACAAACCAGACACAGGGTAGACAGATGTGAAGAAGAACTGGTCTTTTACTTGCCGTGGTTGCCAGGCCCCAAGGTTGGCCCTGGTGATACAAAATGTTATACATCAACCTGGCTGGGTCAAGGCTGGGTTATGCACCCTGATATTTTAGTAAATACTATTCTGACTATTTTTGTGGGAATAGCTCTAGTTTCATTTTTGGCAAGGGGAAGGATGAGGCTAATGTTTGCATGAATTTTGAGTAAAGCAGGTTACCTTTAGTCGTGCGTGTGGACCTCATCTGATCAGAGAAGACCTTAATAGAAAAAAGTAGCCCTCCTCTGCACAAGGAGGAAATATTGGAGCAGATTACCAATGGACTGCCTTTCCTGCAAAGTTTGGAGCTATCTTTCCCCTCCTTCCTTCTTTCCCTCCTTCCGGCCAGCCTTCTCTCTCTTCTTCCTTCTCTCCCTCCCTCCTTCCTTCTCCCTTTGTCTTGCTTTCTGAAGTGTATAACCATTAGTCTGGGCAGGATAGAATAGGTCCCGGTCCCATTGATTCTGCTCTCCAAAGAAACTTGACTGCTAAATATGCCTCCAGCGGTCCCTCCATGTGTAGGGGGCCGTTTCCTGCATGCTCCATTACAATAATGGTGCCTAAAGACACCAAGATGTAAATTACTTCGCAGGCGCTGGGTAATCTCCATTCCTTTGATCTCTGCCTATCCCGTGGCTCATTTGGCCTGAGGAGCTGAAGCCATTCATAGGGTAACACGTCCCAGGCGGATGGCCAGCCTTTATAAGGGATGGTTTTCTTGGTTCAGTGTCTCCGCTCTGGTAAGCTTATGCTCTCCCCTCACAAGATGCATTAAAAGCTTGTCTGCAGAAGGATCCGAGTGTCCTGCGTGTATTTCTTGCCGGCCGAGAAAATACAACGCGCGCGGGACATATGGTGCCGAAACCCGGGAAGCTTAACATCACCGGCACCGCGGAGACCCCTTGGCTACAAGGCGGATTCAGAACTGCAGGGTGGTAAATTCGGAGAGGTATGTTTTTTCTGGACTTTGGCTTGGGAATGTTGCTATTGTGGGAGGTTAATATAGAGGCTTCTATGCTTTTACTAGGAGCTATTTTGACTTTTCTCACTGTTGTAGCAATCTTAAAGAAGTCCAGAATTACATATCAGAAACCGAATGTAGTGAGAGATGGGGCACGCCTAATAATAAAATATAAGGAAAAAGGACCTCCCGGGATGTCTAGTGACAAGGGAGTGAATAATTTGTTAAGAGAAACAACAACAAATAAGAAAAAAGGACCTCCCGGGATGTCTACTGACAAGGCAGTGAATAATTTGTTAGATGATTCTGTAAATAAGTTTAAAGCTTTAAATCTTGATAGCTCTGATGACTCTGAAAGCTCAAGAGATAAAGTTTTAGAGGAAACAGCTCAGCTAGATGACTCAAAACCTAGCCTCTGCCCTACAATGAAACTAGAGGCCTTGGAGCTGAGCAGCTCAGACTCTGAGATTTTAGACTCTAGCAAGGAAACAGAGCTAGAGGAGGAGACAGCACGATACCACCCCGATAGATATCGGCTGCCAAAAGTGAAAACAAATATGAGGCCATCGCCTATTAATCCAGCGGGTGTGCTTCCATCAGCACCCCCACTATTTGGTACCGACTCCTTTTTACCATCAGAGGAGCGGAGAAAATTACAGATGGCTTTCCCAGTCTTTGATAGGGGAAAAGGCCATGCCTGCTATTCAACACTTCTTAAAGGCCTGGAATGCCTGGGGCTTTAAAGCCTCATCATAAACATTGACGCTCGTGCCAAGCATCTCACCTCAAAACCTAAAAGGCCAAAAGGAAATGGTAAAATGGAAAGATATCTTAACTGATCTTTGGAGAGGCCCGGATCCTATTCTCATAAGATCCAGGGGAGCGATATTGTGTTTTTCCACAGGATGAAGAGAATCCCCTGTGGATCCCAGAAAGACTCAACCCGAAGAGCCCCTTCGGACCTTCAAAAGTTGGAACTCCACCCTCTCCCTGGGAGTTGAGAGCCGCTATTGTTATCCAGATTAACTCCTGTCCTTGGCGGAGAGATTGTATCGCTAAAGGGGTGGGGGTGGAATTGTTTGATGCAGCCGTTTGCGGATTGATGTTACTTCTTTGGCTGGTCTGTAAGCTCCAGGGCTCAAACCAAGAGATCGCCCAAGCGCTTATATTTTGGCTAACTATGCTTAAGCAATAGGCCGCCGACCAGACAGCTCTTGCACACCCGGAGCCTAGGCTCATTGCACAGGGTAGAGTGTCTGGTTTGAGCAGCCCCAATGAGGGATGCTGAGCAAAGGCATCGCACAGAGTTGCCTAGTATGTAGGCTTCTTTGAGAGGTACGTTGACCTGCATAAGGGTTACCTGCCCGAGACTCCCTTTCCCAGAAAAACGGCAGAGGACAGGTCGAGAGTACTTCGGGTCAAGCTAACAGCCTGATGGCGACTCTCGTACACAGTCTTAATGTTTGATTTTGGGAAGGTACAACCTCTACCTCTATCCCTCAACATATGGGTGACCTATTTGCTTGTAAAAATATAAAGCCTTTTCATTAATTAATAAAAAAAGGGGGATATGTAGGGGGCCGTTTCCTGCATGCTCCATTACAATAATGGTGCCTAAAGACACCAAGATGTAAATTACTTCACAGGCGCTGGGTAATCTCCATTCCTTTGATCTCTGCCTATCCCGTGGCTCATTTGGCCTGAGGAGCTGAAGCCATTCATAGGGTAACACGTCCCAGGCGGCTGGTCAGCCTTTTTAAGGGATGGGTTTCTTAGTTCAGTGTCTCCGCTCTGGTCTCCGCTCTGGTAAGCTTGTGCATTAAAGCTTGTCTGCAGAAGGATCCGAGTGTCCTGCGTGTATTTCTTGCCGGCCGAGAAAATACAGCGTGCGCGGGACATCCATGTGTTCTCATGTCACTGTTTATGGCCAGCTACCCTAGAAGCTGAAGCAGGAAGATCAGGAGTTTGAGGCCTGATTAGGCTTCAGAGTGAGTTCAATGCCTGCTTGGGTAATTTAATGACACCTGTCTCAAACTAACAAACAAAAGAGAGATAGAGATAGAATTCAGTCTTGGAGTTCTTGCCTGGCATGCATGAAGTCCTAGGCTCCATTCCCTAGCAGCAGGGGCCCGTTCGCCATATGTGTTGGGGCTGTGATTGCTTTGGCCAGAGGCATACGGAAGATACGTCATCCCGAAAGTCCAGGCCTTTGGATAACTGGAATGCCTGCTTTCTTCGCCTTACGGCCCAGCTGCCATGCTTTGAGAGAGCCTCGCCTCATGGAGACTAAGAAGATGAGATGTCCAGTGTTCTGGTCTCAGACTTCCCCTGCCGCTAGAGCACCATCTTGCAGTTTCCAAAATCAGGTGAGTCTCAGAGGCCTACAGCTCAAGATGACTCAGAACTGCCCAGCTGAGCTCAAGCAACCCCAAGACATTGTGAATGTGAAGAAAATTGATTAAAACACTAAGATTCGAGGCTTGTTTGATATATAGCAATAGACAACCTGCCTTAAAATTTGGCCCTCTCTCCCAAGATCTTCAGGCAATTACTGACAACCACGCTGGGCCCTACTGGAGAAAAGGCACGTGGACCCATGCTCTGCACTTGGGCCAGCCAGCTAAAAACTATTGTTCCTGCTCTGTTCACAGGCACCCGGTGATTTGCTCATTAGCAAAGGAAAAAGTGTCCTTGCAGTTTTTAACTTGTAAAAGCAAGTGGTCTTGTCATTGGCATAGAGGCAGGACCTTTGGAGGGAGTCATTTGAATTAACTCCTCTGCTATTTTCTTGGTAGGAGCCTAGCCTTAATGGCTTCCTTTCAACATTAATATTACACTGCAGTGCCCAAGGTCATTATGCATCCAAACTACAGTGCATCTGGGCCAAGGTGCTCGTAAACTGCACTTTATGGCCACCACAGGAATCGGCTCCCTCTCCCAAGAGGAGGTTCATTCCAGTTCTATTTAGGAGGCTGACGTTAAAGCCGGGTGATGATGGCTTTCTAAAGTAGACTTAACCTAGAAGAATCTCAGAAACCCATAGACTCTCATGGTAGCAGGGTGTGCAAAAGCCAACAGTGAAGTCTGCTTCCTATAAATAATCCAACATTCGTTGGACACACTTGGTGAAAGAGTTGCCAGGGGGAGCTCAGATTTTAAAAAATGAATTTGCCACAATTTATGGCCTCAATGTCCCCCTTCTTCCTGCTCTTTGTGGAGAGGACAGAAGGGCCTGTATGCATAAGAGAAGCTTCAGACCCTCCATGCTCTGCTGCAAGCTAAGCCTCCAATCTAGTCCCTGGATACTGACCACAGGTGTGTGTCTTGTTCCAGACATTTTCCCTTATTGTAAACTTTCCAAGCTGTTCCCAGGACTGTCCATCTGTATATGTACATTGTGCTGAAGCTAATAACAACCCCACACAGGCTCCACCGCAGGATGTCTAACTCAGCTTGCCTGCCATAGCATTATACCCTGCCAATGAAAAAGCATACTACAGCTGCCCTTTCCTCTCCTTCCATCCTCACTGCCCCCAGTGCTGGCCGTTTACCCGAGCCACAAAGGAACTAACTATTCCATGATAAGCTGCTATAGATATCGATCAGCAAATTATTATTTTTAGAAAGGACTATATTATAAATATTTTAGACTGCAGGTCAATACAACCTTTATAACAGCCACAGTAGTATGAAACAGTCATAGACAACATATAACTAGTAATTCCAACTGTTTCATAGAGTTGTGTATGTAGTGATGGATGGAGGGTCAGCTTTGATCCAGAAAGCCACAACTTGCCAACTCCTGCAGTGGGACAGAAAAAAAGAATACCAGCGGTATCTTCATAGATTCTAAGTATTTGTTGCTTAGAGCCTTGGGAACACCATGGAAGAGGTGATGTGTCCACACCTCCCTCAGCTCTCAAGGCATTCAGATTCCACCTCTGTCTTTTGGAAAACCCAGTCTTGAATCTCTGAACTGCCATGGGAAAAGTCTGAAAACCCTGGAGAGATTATGGGGAGAGGCTCTGAGAGCATGGGGAGAGGAGGGAGCCCAAGCAGAGCCATTACCACCAGGGACCAGGCATAGAGCTGACATGGTCATAGTTCCTGAATTCAGCTGACTCCTCTCAGCCCAAGCTAGCTGGGCTGAAGCATTAGCAGCCCCGCCCTGTCCCAACACATGACCCAGGGGATTGACTGCTCTTCGAACTTACTTTATGAATCACCAGGACAGGTTATAAATGGACAGGCCCAGAATCGTTTTCTCTCCGCTTAAAGATCGAGTGAAGTCCTAGTATTGCCCGTTTCCTTGTTTTGTGGGGCCAGTAAGGTGAAGCTTCACCGGTTGACCTTGTTCCTGGAGCATGAGCTTACGGTTTCCAGCTACCAGGTTCTCATGGACACACACATGCAAGTCAGCATGTCTGAGAAGGGTTGTGGTCTAGCAGCATAGACGGGCTTGGATGTGGCTATGCATTTCCACAGAGTGGCACACAGGACAAGGCGCAGCTGTGCAAACATGGCAATTATAAAGGCTTACCGATCACAAAGGCTTTCTCGGGTTTCTCTTCCCTTCAAGAAGGGAAGGTTCTGGTTGCCAGGACCTGAACTTCCCTGTTGGCAGAAATCTGGGCAATGGGCAGATTTTCCCAAGAAAAACAATTGAGGGGAAGAGACTAGATTACACTTGGAAGAGCATAGATGGGGGACTGGGTTGTGAAAGGATGAGAGATGTGGGTGTGAGGGGAAGGCAGGCATGGAGAGAAGACAGCAGACTGTCAGCCCCTGACATGAGTGGAGGGAGACACTGAGCCAGGTGCCTGTCAGGGAAGCATTCTGTGGTGACGAGCAGAGACTAGGTAATAGCCCAGAGTCACCGTTGCTGCCTGTGCCCAAAACAGAGGTAGAGCACAGACAAAGAGGTTTTGCTAAGACATCATTAACATTGCCCCACCTCCATCCCTTTGATGTCTTCTGAAAGACTAAATAGTATGGCAATTGTTTGATTGTTATGTGTTTGTGTATGGACGTGTGACAGCAAGAGGGAGGGAGGAGTGTGTGTGAGAGAGAGACAGACAGACAGACAGAAAGAGTGTGAGAGAGACAGAGAGAGAGTGTGTGTGGATGAGAGAGAGAGAGAGAGAGAGAGAGAGAGAGAGAGAGAGAGAGAGAGTTGTAAATGGAAGTCTTTCACCCCCAAAAGAAGCCAGTAATCAACATCCCCTACAATGTTTCTCATATTACAGGCCCTTTATCATTTGCTTTATTTTGCTAGATGCAGTCTGGGGAAAGCACCCTGATCTAAAATGATCTGAATCAAAATGTGTCAGCAGTCAGCTGATGGCATCTGTGAGAGAAGAGCAGAGATCTTGAACATAAGATGAACTGATTTCTGAGGGTAGCACCTTGTCCTTGTCATGGCTGACACTGGCTGGAGACATCTTCAAAGACTTTCAAGAGTCAAAGCAAATCAAATGTTAATGCCAACAAAATGAACAAAACAGGAGACAAATGGCCTTAATTTTATTCAAATATAGTCCTTGAGAGGACATTTCCAGTTGTGGTTAATACAGAACTTCCCAAAATGCTGCATCGCCAGGTGAGGAGGTACAAGCCCCAGGATTGAGAATCAGCACCAGGGCATCATGAGCTCCAGGCCAGTATGAGCCACATGGGAAGAAAGTAAGGTCCTTTCTTAAGAAAACAAATGAAAATTGCCGTTTCTCCAATAGCACTGACAAATCAAGATATGCTGTGGGAGTGTGGTAGGAAGCAAATTGAAGAGGGTGTGGGCATGTTTGCAGTTTTCATGACTTTTTAATGAGAAAAATGGGGGATTTCTCCATATTTACTTCACAGGAGGACCTGTAAGCTAGCATGGATCTATTTCCTGCCATTCCCATCATCAGTGTGCAAAAGCTGAACCACAGTGGTCTCCAGATATATTCTGTCTTCAAAATTGTATTATTTAAATCCTGCCTATATAACTCACAAAGCCAATAACCTTTTTGTCTAAATCTCATGTTTCAAGAGGAAATAGAAGGTTTCAAAATCTTACCCTTAAATATGTGCTGTGCTTTCCTGGTGTGTGTGCAGCCTCATGGAAAAACCTTCTGTGACATTTCATTGCTGACAACCACGTATCCACAGGCTTCTTGAGATTAGTGCATAATTTTCCAACTTTATTTTAACTTTTTTCCCCAGAAGACAGAGTTAAAACTGTAATTAGAAAAAAAATATTATGCTGGTTCTTTGTGTTGATTTGGGACAAGAGAAGCTGTGGTGAGAGTGGCTGCTTTTGTTGACAGAGGTCATGAATCTGCACCAGCAGGCTGGGCTGCCTTGGCTTGCTTTGCATAGCCCCCCCACCCCCCTGCCCCCACCCCAGCTTCAATTGTACTCAGTTCTCCTTAGACCTGGATCCCTGTGGTCATGATTGCTCCTGTAGACTCTCCATCCATGCTTCATATTGCCTCCCTCACCTTCCTGGAAAGTTTTCCCACCCAGCCTTGGTGAGAGCTATAGGTATTAGTTCAAAAGTCAGCCACTAGCAGATCTTCAGGATGGCCAGGGCCTCACATCCAGTCTACAGTGCCTCCCGTCTCCACCAGAACGAATAAATAAACAACAACAAAACTGTACAAAACAGCTTGGTTATGGGTCAACTGCCTTACCATTTCCACCTTCACTACTAGGTGGACAACGGGGAGCATTTGGTCCCTACTCCCTGCGGTTCTGTGAATATTGTAGTTTATTTTGCACAGGCTCGTGTAGCTCCAAGTAGCAGTTCTTCAGCACCTTACTTCCCACAGTGACCTTGTCACCCTCCCTCTGAGCTCAGTCTTCAGTGTCAACAGGCTCACACACAGAAGACTCACACATGAGCCGCCCTGGTGTTTTCCCTATAGGATGATCTGTTTCCAGGGTGAATAAAGCCCTAAATCGGGGAGGGGGGTCCAAATGTTTCTTGGCCACCTAGGGGGACTCAGTAGCACCTGCACCTCTCAGCATCTGTTGTTTCTTTTCTCAGTTCCATATACTGAAGGGGGAAAAGGGTTACAAAGCAAAGACTTACTTTATTCTGAAAAGATCGAGCCAATCTCATTAGCACTCACTTGAAATAGCATTCCTGCGTGTTAGAATTCCTTAGTAAGTTCCCCTATACACACACACACACACACACACACACACACATACACACACACACACACACACACACACAATCTGTATAGCAATATTACGTGTTTAAAAATAAAAGCCAGCTGCTCATCACACATTCACAGTTTCTTCCCTCATCCCCCTTTTCTTTGCAGGGCACACAGGAAGTCAAATTTTCTGTTTTGTTTTGCTTTTTGAAAATCTTCTACTGCAAAGCTATTTCATGTGCTCAGAAGTGGTTATTTTCATGGCCTGCCTCCCTAAATAAAAGAGCTATTTATCCATTTAACACATTGTCCATTTCTATACTTCTTAGGTCAATGGGAATGAATGACATAGACAGCTTGGAAGAGTCATGTGCTGTTGCACTAGTTAGGAAAACCATTGTGTTAGTTACTTTTCTTGTCACTGGGATCAAACACATGACAAAAAGCAACATAAGCACAAAAAAAGGATGGTTGTGGCTCACAGTGCAGGGGATAGAACCCACTGTGGTTTGGAAGGCACAGCACTGGGCGGGGAGGCAGTGCTGTCTGTGATGGCAGGTTGCCGGCAGGTCTCATACAGCAGGAAGCAGAGAAAGGGGCATGGTGTTACTTATCCTCTACTCTCAGTTTGCTTCTCTGGTTCATTTTGGCATCCCAACCCCTGGGATGATGCCACATACTTTTAAATTGGTCTTCAGTTAATTCTCTCTGGAAACATCATCACGGGCTCACTCAGAGGTATGTATAAACCTAGCCAAGTGGACAAAAAGATTAACATTGCAACCGCATCTTAGGATAGCATTCTGTTCCCCCAGCTGCCTTTTTATTTTTATAGGAAAAATGTCTAAAGATATTAGATGTGGTAAGGAGATTGCAAAAAAATGGCCCCATTCTCTACCCTTCTTTCTGTTCAGGCATGGTGGTGTGCCAGTTTGAAGCCTGCTCCTCAAGAAGCCTGGCGTGTATCTAGTTTCTCCTTAAAGTTTGTCATCACTATGTGAATAACACAGGGCTAAACCCCTTGTGGAGGAGAAACCAAAGATTCTAAGTCAAAACATCCAACTGTGGACATTTTGGACCAGGAAGTCCCTCAGTCAACTTGCTGGCTGTTCAAAGATAGAGGAAAGACAATATCCCAAGCCAGCCAAGTTTAGCCCACATCAGCAGAACTGCCCAGCCCACCCACAGCTTTGTGGGAAATAATGACAAATTGTTTTCAAAGCACTGTATTTTGGGGAGGTTTGTTATGCAACAATAGCTGTTTGATGCACGGTGTTATTAAATATTCATTTTACATATGCATGTGTTTTACAGGATGTGTGGGCAAAGATGCTACTGCATTGTACCTTGGGATAAAGGGTTGGATTTTTTGTACTCAAATCCTAGATTTATCACAACGGAATGTGTGGCACAACAATCTCTCTAAATTCTGTTTTTTCATGGAAAGTAAGGAAACAAGTAGCTTGAAGAAGGAGTTAGCGAGTATGAGATGGTGTGTGTGTGTGTGTGTGTGTGTGTGTGTGTGTGTGTGTGTGTGCACATGCAAGCACATGCATATGTGTGTAGTGCCTGGCAAATGGTTGGTGCTTGACCAATAAAAGATACCAGCGTGTTTATGTGTCACGCTTAAGTGACTCATAACTAACAAACGTCATCTGTCTGGAATTCAGAGATTATAGCCACTAAATGGTTACCAATGGAAGTGGTCCATCTATCTGGCCCTCTCAAGGATACCTTCCCAAAACCAGGCCTCCTAAGTCACTTCCTTTTCCTAGCAATACCTTAAGTGGTCCTTGAAGACTAAGACATTTCCTAAGACGGACCCTAATTTTGCTCATCTGCTACTTATGGCTTCATTGGCCTTGACCTTTCTCTCTGGATTTTGTTTATGGCCACTGACTAATACGTATCACTGTAGCCTAGGCTTCTCTGGTCATTTACTCTGTCTGGTTATTCTCCTTATTATACTTTTATCAGGTTTTTAGCATGACAAAGCTTGTCTAGATACTCAAGGTTTTACCTCTCGCCATGAGATAGACTTCATTTCCTAGCCCTGTCATGTCTTCAGAGTGAGTGAATAGTTCTCAACAGGACAACTTTGACCCAGAAAGTGATGCACATCTTCTAGAATTAAATATTCAAAGCACTATTCGATCTATGTTTAGCTGTTTGGAAAGTAAAGAGTATAAGACCCAGAGGACGACAAGAGTACTAGATGGAAAGATCCCTGATCCCTGAGTGTTGCTGGTTTTTCTTTCCAGTCTGGTTCTGCAGCCAATTCACCCCAAATAAACACACAGAGATGCTATATTAATTATTAAACTGTTTGCCGATGGCTAGGGTTTCTTATTGGCTAGCTCTGTCTTAATTATTAACCCATTTCTATAAATCTATGTATTTCCACGTGCTCTTGACCTACTGGAGAATGCTACTCTTTTGGCAGTTACATGGCGTCTCCTTGCAGCACCTCTCTGCCTCTCTCCCCGGCGGCATTCTCCTCATCTCCTAGCCTTGCCTATCTTCCTGCCTCTATTGGCCAAACACTGTTTTATCCATCAACCAATAAGAAAGACATATATACAGAAGGACATCCCCTGCAGCACTGCCACTCACAGAAACGCCCATCCAGTCACACCTGCTTGTAGCATCTCCTTTTATTGTGTTGAATCTCTAGAGTTTCTTGTTTTTTGTTTAATATTTGTTATCTTTTTATGTACATGAGGGTTTGCTTGCATGTGTATGTGTGAATCACAGGTGTGTCTGGTGCTCCTGGAAACCAGAAGAGGGTGCCAGATCTCCTAGACACAGAGTTCCAGGTTGTTGCACCCTACCATGTGGGTGCTGAGAACTGAACCTGGGCCTCTGCAAGAGCAGCAAGCATCCTTAACCACTGACCCAGCTCTCTAGCCCCAGAGTCTCTGGCATTTTAATAACCCTGAGTATACAAACAGAAACTAACAAATACTTACTGAATGCCTAGCATCTTCAGGTTAGTGGGCCAGACACCGAGATTACACAATGACAGGGTCTTGCTCAGGATGGCACTGCACTGGACAGGTTTCATTCCAACCACAGAATGCTGGTCACTGTGTACCTGGAAGATGCAAAGTAGGTAATTCACAGAGCAATGGAGTCATTGTTGAAATGATATTTCCTATGGTAAAAAAAAAAAATGCTACTTAGATAGAGGGAACTTTCCCTCTTTATCTCTTTCTCCCTCACAGAGGAAAGACGAGGTTGCTTTGTAAAAAAACAAAAGCCCCAGCAGTGATACTTACTCAATCATAGCCAATTTGCATTTTTCCAATTTAGCCTCATAGCCCTGCAAACATCTCTCTTTCCAAAGATTTCTGGGTTTTCATCTGTTACTACACAACATGTTGGTAGATAATTAAAAAGTCACATTTGAGCATTTCTGTGTGGCTGGGACGGAGGGGCAGAACTTCAAATCATATTTGTTTGTTAGACATTGCATTACCAAGGAGCATTTGAAATCAGAAGTGTCTTCTGGGCCCAGGAAGAAGGAGTACCGAGAGCTGGATGCCGGCACCCGAGTCCTAAAGCATCTTTCAATCACTTCCCTACCCACAGGTGGAACTCCGGGAGAGGAAGCTGGCCATGGAGCTGTCATCTGTTTCTGGGTTGTAGTTCTGACAGAGTGAGATGGGCTGGCTTTGATAATGGATCTGTTGGATGCAGATAATTGATTTGCAGTCTCTGTCAGTTAATCATTGTTTCTGCTCTTTCCCTGGCTTTCATCGGCTCCCGCGGGCCTTCCCAGGAGCATGCGCACTGGAGCGCACACATGCTCTTCATGCTGTCAGATCCCATATGCTTTTTCCTCGGCAGATTTTAGGTGGGATTCAAATAAAAACCACCACACAGTGCTCTTTGCTTAAGAGTAACTAGATTCAACCTCAGCTTACAGACTAAAGGTGCAGATAAGGATAAATCGACACTAATAATACTACAATATGCAATAAATCCTATTTTTGAATAGTGCTAGTTGATTAGTTTTCTTCCATGTGAATAATTTAAAAATCCCTCACTGAGAAGGATTTCAGATTATTATGCAACTGACACACAATAGTCCACCAGTGAATAAAATGATGAATTTTCTTTTGTATGTCAACTTAAACAAAACATATATATATCTTGAGAAAAGACAGAAAAACGGACCTCTTAAGTCTTAGAACCTTAAAGCTATCCCAGATAAAGCCACTAACAAAGAGTTGCAAACAGGAGTCTTCCTGCTTGGCACAGCTGAAATGTCTGTTTTATCTGGACCTGACTTTCTTTAGAACATTTCTCCAGCAGGAAGGAATGCCTGACACATAGTTATTTTTCTTAAGTACTGAACTACATTGCTGGTGGAGATTCAGGCTTTGAATGTCTCCCACGTGGGATGTTTCAAATGGTAGATGGAATGACTGTGCGGTAGCAAACTGTAGACTATGGAGAGAAAGCAATTTCTCCATTTGTTTCTACTCAACCGTGATATTTCTTATTAGTGCCAGGTTGATAAACTCAACTGCAGTAAATATATTGCTGGCTTGATTTCCCAGAGTCCCTGCCTTTACCTCTTTCTGAAATTCTTCCTTGGTTAATGGAAGATTCAGAAGGAGGTACCCTTTGGATTAAATTCTAATGAAGATACAGGGAAGAAAGGAGAAAAAATGATCAATGCAGAGCAGGAGGGGAGTTAAATGATGCTTTGATGTAGACTTTGACTTAAGCCTCTGCTCACTGTAGGGTCTGGCCTAAGGGAACAGGCAGACTTACTGAGGTCTGTTGTCATGGTTACTAAGGAGCCTCCTGGAAAGAGCTCCATATCTGGTCATTGCTGGGACTCAGAACCATATAGACACTACTAGGGGACAGGTGAGAGAAGATAAGAGAACCCAGGAGGAGAAGAAATGGGCTGCAGGGCCCATTTAGAGAGACTTACCCTAAAAAAAGAATGCCTATCTATTCCAGCCTTTAGTCAGTCACTGGAATGGCCCAGGGCTAAATATAAGAGAGTATCTACTGTTTTGACTCAAGCTCTCAGCCGCACCTTCAGACCTCTGCCCGAGTCACCAGAGAAGAAAGCTAAGACTTGCAAGTTTCCATAACAGACCAACAGTATTAGGCACAGATGGCCAGGATTAAGGGCATTCAAGCCAGGAGGTTGGGGTTTTGGTCTCCCCCACATCAGCATATCAAAGGGACTTTGGCAAGTGGTCCCTGGAGCATTCCAGAGCAGGGATATGCCCTGTGACTGTAGGACAATGTGGAAGGAGAGAGTACGAGGGCCAGAGAAGAGAACATGGCTATTTGTGTGGAAAAAGAGGAAATTAGTGAGAGTCAGAAATGCCATGAGGTCAATACAGTCATAAGAATCATAAAGGACACCTTTCAGGGACCCCAGTTGTCATGGGGAATAGGGACTAGCATCTTAGAGATTGGAAGTACTGTGTGACAAGTAGAGGCACCAAGGCCAGCACAAATGGATTATCGATGTGAAATTGTCTCCTTCATCTTGAGAGACAGCGGCAACCTAAAGAGACTTGCCATGGAGACGGAAGAATCCAGAACGAGATGTCCTTATAAAAAGAAGTAGGCCAAAGAAAATTTCACTTTAAAAATCCTGAAAAACTGTGTGAAGAATTGAAAAGCCCTGTGTGTGAAGGCTCTCTGCTGCTGCTTTCTGGGGCACACTTATCTGATGCCAACTTGCTCGAGGAAAGGGTATCAGTAATCTCCTTTGTACATGATTAAACAGAAGCTCAAGGTATTTAAAAATAACATTTATCAGATAACAAAGCCAGATATGGTGAATGCTTTCACTACATTAATACCTTTCTCACTCAACACTTTATCCTACACATGGCTTCAGACAGAAAGCTATGCAAAACAAAAAACAAACAAACAAAACACATGAGTGTCTCTGCAAATAAGTTGCAGGAGCCATGGTGTTATTATTGTCTTTGTTGGGTGAATATAATTTTTTCCTTAAAGAAAAATGTGTAAAAAAATATTTTTGGAAGGTGAGAGGAATCTATTCCATGACCTGTTACACACTCAACGAATGATTTTCTGTTCTGGGTGTCTCTTTTCTAGGGGCCATTTGCCCACCCATTCTCATGGTCACTTGTGATGGGAAGAATTCTAAACAGTTGATGGGCTCATTTACTAGAACTCCTGTGGTGAACTAATACAAACTGGGACCTTAGAGCAGCAGAATGTCTTCTTGTTGTATTGAAAGCAAGAAATGTGACATCAGAGTCTCAGGAGGGTCAAGGTCCCTCCCATGCCAGAAAGATTCCCTCCCTACTGCCTTGCCTCTGTCTGTGGACAGTTGTCCATATCTTTGGGTCACAGCAGCACAGTTCTAGTTTTTTCTATATCTTTCTATAGCCTTGGTCTCTGCCTCTCTGAGCCTTAGTTTCTCTATATATGTAAGAAAAAGCCATCAGATTCTGCCCTACCTTCAATCGAGTATGACTCTATCTTAGCTTCATCATATTGGCATAGAGCTGGTTTCCAAATAGGGAACCATTCACTGCCTTTGCAAACCCATGGCTTTAGGAGCAACACAGTCCAATCCAGTGCAGAGTCCCAAGAGCCTCAGCTTCTAGAGTCCCTGCCCCCCTATGCAAAGAACACCCTTAAAGGCTGGTAGGGTGTCACTCTGTACTGCCATTAGGTCACAGCAGGCTGAAGAGAGCACCTGCTGCACTGTTTGAGCGATCCACATGGCTAGGACCTCAGGGTGAACTCAAGGAACTAAGAATGACCCCAGCTAAGAGCCAACAGCAAAATAGAAACTCATTTACAACAAGGAACCACATGTTCCCAACAACCTGGATGAGTCTGAAAATGGATTTTCTTTTAAAGCCTCCAGACAAGAAGCCAGCCAGATGAGATGCTGGCCATAGAACCCAGGTAACTATACCCAGGTTCTTATTATAAAAGCTGCTAAATTTAGAATGATTTGTGTGGTAGCTAATCTTGATTGTAAACTTGACAACATTTAGAACTACCGTTAAAACAAACCTCTGGTGGGGTCTGTGAGGGACTTGGTAGATTGTGTGAGTTAAGGTGAGAAAACCCTAGATGTGGCTGCATTGCTGGACTGGAGGGGAAAGAGAGAATGCACTGAGCACAGCATTCCTCTCTCTGGTCACTGACTGAAGATGCCATGTGACCAGCTGTCTGCAGCTCCTGCTTCCATGCCCTCCCCGCCAGGGTGAAGTGTACTCTCAAACTCGTCCCCAAACAAACCCATTTTCCTTCAGTTGCTTTGGCGTTAGGTGTTTGTCACAGAAGTGGGAAAAGTAGCTAATACAATTTGTCATGTGGTGAAAAACAAATGCATCATTTTGGTGACTGTTCCCTATAGGCTCACCTTCAAACCATCGAATGACAGAGACATCAAATCTGGAAGATACATGAGGCTGGAAAGTTTCACAGCCAGCTACATACTTCCTTTCCTATTTGAACCAGTCTGAGTGACTTCGCCCCAGATCTGTCATTATTGTGTATGATGTAGCTTTCCCAGCAACTTACCTTAATGAACCAGAGTTGGTTGCTGTTCTGTATGACCAAAACAACACCAATTAACACAAAGTAATGTTCTGAGAGTTTATAGAAAATAATTAAAGGGTAGTGTGAACATAAAAAAAAATAAAAGCTGTGATCTTTAAAAGAAAGGTTTCGGCTAAGAAAACTATCACGCCAGTTACCAGGCGATCTGCTTTACATATAGAAGCCTCCTTAATCTTTTCAAAGACCTCATCAGATAGATAGCCACTGCTATTAATCTCTTTTCTCATTGACAGATTGAAGAAGTGGCCAAGCTGGGACCTTAACCTAGGTCTGTCTGACTGCAGAGCTCGCTTTCCTAGTTACTAAGCAATACTGCTTCTAACAAAATAATTAGTACCCCATGTTGGCCCCAAGCCATAGCACTGAATTTCACTCTCTGTGTGTGACATGAAAGATTAAAACCTCACTTCATAAATAATGAAGTAAAATCTAGTGAAATTGCAAAAGTTATCTTCCGATAATACCAAGTGAAAGCCATTTGTGCTGGAGTAGGATTTATCAGACTCTGCCTGGTTTCCAGGCACTCCTGAGTGCTCCTCCCCACTGTCAGGGATACTGTGGACGAGGGCTCCACATGTGACTCAAGACTGTCCTGGTCTTCTGAGTGCTCCTTCCCATTGGCAGGGATGCTGTGGAGCCCTCCATGTGTGGCTCAGACTGCCCTGGTCAGTAGAGTTCACAGATCTGACTGCTTTGTTAGACTCATTTGTTAACAACCAGAAGCCCGAGGTATGGCACTTGGGTTTTGGTGAGTTCTTATGGCATGGACGTTGGGCAGGATGAAGAAGCTTCTAAACCAGTGGGTCCAGCCCACTCAGCTGGGACACCAGGGTACAAAACTGGGCTTCTGCCTTTAACTCCAGAGCCAGGCTCCATCTTAAGCATTAGCTCTGGCTATGATGATCAGCCTTGTCATTTAGTCTAATTTCTTGTTTTAGTGACCTGTGTCACCTTCCAATTCCTGCTGAGTTGAGGCTTTCCCTCTTTTCTGTCTCGCTGCAGTTGACAAAATGGTTGGGAGTCCGAGAACCATGCAAGCTGTTCCTGAAGCCAGCCTCTGTTCCCACATCACCCTGGTGGGTGAGGCTTTGCTCCAGGACCTCATACTCATGATCCTGTCCCACCATCAAGCCTACATACATACCTGTCACCACATCGTCCTTAGTGACATCCTCTTATGCTCAAGTAGGATCACTTGCTGAAAGTAAGCAGCCACTCGGTTTTGGTTACCAATATGTTTCATCCCCAAGAGAATCTAGTTGTGTTCAAAACTGGTTTTTAGAAGATAGATGCAATTTGTAGTGTTCAACAAGTACCAGACAACAAGAAAATACCTATTTTATGTTAAATATGCATTCTTTCATTTAATACTTTACCTGCCAAGGACTCTTCTAGGCATGTGTGACACAAGACGGACCAGAGTCCTGCTCCACAAGCTTAGCATTTATGTCAAGTGAGGCAGATGTTAATCTGACAAAGAAAACACTATTGGGAGCCAGGCATGGTGACACACATCTTTAATCCCAGCACCCGGGAGGTAGAAGTAAGTGGGTCTCTATGAGTTCAAGGCCAGCCTGCTCTACAAAGTGAGTTCCAGCACAGATAGGGCTATTATACAGAGAACCCCTGTCTGAAAAACCAGAAAAAAAGAAAAGGAAGCACTATTGGGAAAGGGTAGTACAGTGTGACAGGTGAAGCAAGGTGAACGGATTGTGACTTAGGAAGGTAATTGATTAAGTGGTGGCATATGTATGAGAAAAAAGATCTAGAGGGAAAATGTTCAGAGGGAGAAGGAGAAGGACAGACACACCATGGAGGTCACAAGCTTGGCACTACGAGGGCCAGTAAGACGATTCTTCAAGTGGCTTGGTGGAAAGAATCCAGTCAAAGAAATACTTTTAATGCCAACATAGCTATTGAGATTCCATTCTAAGTATATGGGAAGCCATTGGCAGCTTTGAGGAAACATTTAACATATTCTGACCTATGTGTATTTTGAAAGGTCACTTGAGTTGCTGGACTGAGAAGAGACTCTTGGGGTCAGGAGTGGAAGCAGAGGGACATTCAAGGCAAATGTATAAGTTCAGATACTCAGGGACTCATGAGCACGCAATAGAGTTAAATGTGGGTGAAGTTAGAACACATTTGGGGGCAGAGATGAAGCCAGGAAGGGCTGGACGTGTACAACAGCTATTGTGGAATCAGTGTTGGGTGTCCACACTCCCAAACTCATGTGTTTGAAACTTATACCCGAGTGATGACATTAGGGACAAGGCCCACAGGAGGTAGTTCGCTCACTAGGGTGCCATAGGGCTGGTATCCTTCCAAGAGGAATCCTCAGGTCCTTCTGGTCTTCTTTCTACCAAATATATGTGCAACAAAGAGCTAACAGTCTACTAGAAAGGAGCCCTTACCAGACCACACTGGCATGGACTCCACTTAATAACCCTTGTCTACCATGCAGCCTTGTCTACCATGCAGAATGCTTCTGTTCAAAATAGTGTATTTCTATAAGGTGTCTTTTTGCATCCTTAGATTTGACTAACCCACTCCCACCCTCTTCTCTCCCAGCACTTCTGTCCCTGCTTAAATCTTTAACCTTGAGTACACCGCCTACTACTTTCATGTCACCTGTGTACAGTCTCCTCTTATTGAGTCCCCTCATCCCTAAGGTCATATAGGGATGAGGGAACTTTTCCATAGAGCTTTTTCACTCACCCTTCATTTTTGTTGCCCCTTTTACCAATATTTCATTTTGCCATTCTCTACCTGCATCCATGCTTGAAAATTTCTGCTCCCATAATAGCTAGAAATAGGTCACTGTGGGCAGATTTCTAGACTCCTGACTAAACACACGAAACAAAAGATTTCAAAGCTAAGATCCATATATGAAAGAGAACGTGTGATGTATGTATTTCTGGGCCTAGGTGATCTTCTGCATGATTTGTTCCATCTGTTAACTTGCAAATTTCATTTTTCTTCATAGCTGAGTAACATTCCATCCTGTTGTCTATCCGAACCACATTTTCCTTATCCATTCATCAGCTGATGAATATCTTGGTGGAGTCCATTTCCTATGTATCATCAATGGAGCTATGGTGAACATGATAAGCAAGTATCTTTATAGAAGAATATAAAGTCCTTTGAATATATACCCAGGTTATACAGGTATAGATGGATCGTGTGGTGGGTCTCTTTCTAGTTTCTAGTGGCTACACAAGTTCATATTCCTGCCAAGTATATAAGGGTTCTTCTTTCCCTACACCCACACCAGTAGTCATCATCAACCTTATTCTTGATCTTGGCTGTTCTGACTATAGCAGGATGGAACCTTAAGGTAGTTTCCATCTGCATTTTATCGAAAGCTGAGGATGTTGAACACTAATTAAGGTGTTTCTAGCCCTACTAGTTATTGTTGCTCTGATAAAGTATTATGAGCAAGAACAAGCTAGGAAACAAAGGACTCATTTTAGCTTACAGATCCAGGGAGCTGGAGGCCACCATGGTGAAGACATGACAGCAGGAAACAGAGAGGTCACATTTCATCCACACATACAGGAAGCAGAGAGATCACATTTCATCCACACACAGGAAACAGAGAGATCACATTTCATCCACACACAGGAAACAGAGAGATCACATTTCATCCACACAGGAAACAGAGAGATCACATTTCATCCACACACAGGAAACAGAGAGATCACATTTCATCCACACATAGGAAACAGAGAGATCACATTTCATCCACATACAGGAAGCGGAGAGGTCACATTTCATCCACACACAGGAAACGGAGAGATCACATTTCATCCACACACAGGAAACAGAGAGATCACATTTCATCCACACACAGGACACAGAGAGATCACATTTCATCCACATACAGGAAACGGAGAGGTCACATTTCATCCACACACAGGAAACGGAGAGATCACATTTCATCCACACAGGAAACAGAGAGATCACATTTCATCGGCAGGAAGTGGGGTCAGACTATCTGCACTCAAAGCCCGCCCCCAGTGACATACTTCTTTCAGCGAGACTGCACCTCCTAAAGGTTCCATAGACTTTCCAAATGGTACCAATTGTTGATCACTTGTTCAAGTATATGAGCCTGTAGGGGACATGCCTCCCTCAAATCACCAAACTAACCATTTGTAGTTATTGTTTTGATAACTTCCATAGCCCATTTTTTAATTAGTTTGTTTGTTTTCTCAATATGGAGTATTATAAGTTCTTTTGGATATTCTGGACAATAATGCCTTGCCTTATGTATAACAGGCAAGAATTTTCTGCAAGTCTGTGAGCTTCCTGGTTACTGTTTTGGTGGTGTCCTTTGCTACACAGAAGCTTTTGAACTCCACAAGATCCCACTTGTTGGTTGAAGTTCTTACTTGCTGCAGTATAGAGTCCTATTCAGAAAGTCCGTGCCCACACCTGTAAGCTGCCACATCTCCCTACTGTGTCTTCTAGCACTTTCAGAGTGCTAGATGGTCTTATGCTGACATTTCTGATCCATTTAGAATTGTGTGTGTGTAAGAGTGAGAAGCAAGGGTCCAGTTTCATTTTTCTGCATGTTGAATGCCTTGTTTCCCAGCATCATTTGTTATAGATGATATCTTTACTCAATGTTCAGTTCAGGTGATTTTTTTGTCCAAAATCAGGTAGTATATTTTTGTGGACCAATATCTGGGACCTCTATTCTATTCCATTGATCAGTGTAGCTATTTTGTGCCAGTACCATGCTGCTCATTTAATACTATAGTGCTGGAGTATAATTTGAAATCAGAGAGATTGACATTTCCTACAGTATTCTTTTTGTTCAAGATCTCTTTGGCTTTTCTTGGTCATTAGTGCTTCTTCATAAACTTCCAGATGCTTTGTTCTATGTCTGTAAAGAACAACCCTGAAATTTTGATTTGTATTGCACTGAATCTGTGCAGTGCCTTTAGTAGGATGCCTGCTTTTGTTTTCAAAAGTTCAATTGATCACATTGATTCCTAGAAATTAGATAAATGGGCCAAAGAATCTGAAGCCAAATCACCCACCACCAAAGTTGTTCTGGTAATAATGGAAGCCACTTGTATGCTCTACAACCACCAACAGTTAGAATTTTATCAATTTAGGGAAAAAATAGAGAAGTTATACTTGTTCATTTAATTTGAATTTTTAACATATATAGAGATAGATAGATAGATAGTTTGAATTTGAACATTTTTAGATATCCTTTGACCACTGTCACAAACCAGTAGGTAGGTATTACATCTGTTAATGTATTGGCAAGGTTTGATTGTTGTTTATGAAGGGTGTTTATACAGCAATAAATAAACCCTTTCAATGAGTCACTTGTAAGATTTTTACTGCTTTTACCCCCAGACTTTTCTTTTCAATACATAGTTTCTCTATGTAGCCATGGCTGCCCTGGAACTCACTTTGTAGACCAGGCTGGCCTTGAACTCACAGAGATCTGCCTGCCTCTGCCTCCCAAATGCTGGGACAAAAGGCATGCGCCATCACACCCTGTTCCCCTTCCTTTGGGATTTTTAAAATCAAACCTTTTGAGAAAATATTGCATCACAATTCAGAACAAACCCTGGCTCTTATTTTTACCAGCTGTGCCATTTCAAATTGTAAAACTTCTTTAAGCCTCCATTTTATTCATTTTAAACTCAGTGTAGCCAGGCCCAAGTGACAAGATCATTGTGACTAGTGAATGTGGTGGGAACAATAGTGAGAACCTTCCTGTCTGTGTCAGGAAGTGAACACTGGCCATGAATCATCTCCTTTCACTCTTACAACAGCCTAATGGGAAGTCTTCCACAGTAGATCACAGAACTTATGGCAGGGTATGCAAATTCAGCCTCTGATGAACCCAGCCCCAAAGAAAGCTTGCCAGCTTCCATTGGTTAATCATGGAAATGTTTCTCAACGAGTACCATTAATTATACAATACAGTCACTTCAAAGATAAACCTATCTTCAAATTAATTTTTATTATGAAGTAAGTGTATAATTCCATGTATTTGAAAGGAATACAGAGAGAGAGAAAAAAACAGAGGCAGGCTTGGTGGTGCAGAGCCACAATCCTAGCACTCAGGGATGAAGCAGAAGAATGGTGAATTCAAGCTCAGCTTAGGCCACACAGAAAGACCCTGTCTTGGAGATGAAAGAAAAAAGGGAGAAGGGAGGAGGAGAAGAAGAAGAAAGAAAGAAATGAAAAGGAGTGGGAAAGGAAGGAAGCTTAGCAATGTCCCCAGTCCCCTATGGTAACACTGGAAGATCTATACTCAATCATAAAACTAGGATAGTAGCATGGGCAGAGTCAAGACACAGAATACTTCATCACAAGAGTCTTCATGCTGCCCTTTATGGCCATGCCCACAAACCTTCCATCCCATCCCCTCTGTAAGACACTTTATCCAGAGGGGAGGTACCATTTTACAGTCCCACAGCAATACAGGAGTGATCTAACCTCCCCACAGCTTCCTGAGCGCTGGGAGCTGGTCCTGTCTTTTATGTTAGAGAGTCTGATTGGCATGTGTATGGTACTTCATTGGGGCTTGAATTTCCGTTTGCCAATGACTAACGGTGAGCATGTTTGTGTGCTGTTTGCCATCTGCTTGCCTTCATCAGTTTGACATTTCTTTGTGTCCCTAGGTTTAAGAGTGGGTGACAGTTCTCTTCCAGCATCTGATAAACATAGAGCCACTTTTCTGGACACCATGGGCACAGATATCCTAATTTTTGTGCCATATAGAGAAGGAGTCACTGTTCTTCATTAAAGAGACAACCATTTTATTTTCTTTAGTTTCCAATAACTTAAATGTCACGGATTTTGTGGAATGCCTACACAAAGAGGTTTATCCTTTGGGGCTTACTCTGCATTAGGATCTGTTGATTTTGCCTCTTGTCCAACTTAAAAGTTTCTGCTATTGTTTCCGAGTATTTTTCATCTATGGTCTTCCCCCACCCTAACTGCTGGAAATCTCTTTATTACTGACAAGGCAAGCAACAGACAGGATGCTCCAGAAAGGCCTCCAGAGGGAGCCACAGCCACCCATTGACCCAGTCCATAAAACTGGCCTACTGAGCTGCCCAAAGCCATCACCATAGCTGGCTAGAAGACAGCCATACCTGCCAGGGCCAAGTCCCCAGGGCAAGCATCAAGCTTGCAATCTAAGTGGCCCCTCTGCTTCAGGCACTCTGATGATCCAATGTTCTACCATTCCTGCAGTTCTCTGATTCATAGACTCCTGTCCATTGTTCATCCATCTAACTCCCCCTTTGCTGTCTTAGGTAGAGTCATTTTTATTATTCTATTTTACAGTTGAATACTCTGTGTAACCCATTATTCACTTAGATTATTTTGTGACTATATTGCTCAATTCTAAAACTTCCTTTCACTTTGTTTCTGTTGTTGTTGTTGATTTTGTTTGGCTTTTGAGACAGGATTTCACTCCGTAGCCAGGCTGGTCTTGAAACCACAATTCTCTTGCCTGTCCTCTCAAGAGCTAGGATTACAGATGTGAGATGCCATGCCTGGACCAACTCTTCTTTCTACTCTAAATTCCTTTCTACCCTTCTGCTTGTGCCAGCCATGGTCATTCATAATTGCTGATGAGAGTGTTTTCCCATGGTTGGTCAGAAATCTTTGTGACATGATTCTGTCACTTCTGTCAACCTTGGGTCTTTTTAGTCACTGTACGAGCTTGCCAATTGTTGCTATGATGAGTGATTTACTATCGACACTCAGTTGCATTAATATTATATCACAGGACATTGGATCATATTTAACCTTCTGTTGTTGGCATCCCAGTTCAGATCTCATTGTGGCACAGAAAGAGATGGGGAATGCTGCCTCGTTTCTGCCAGGTGAGGGTAGAAGGCCATGTTCTCCATCCAGCCGCTGCTGTTTGCCAAAGAGGGCTCCATCATTGCTGCCAGACAGAGGGGAGCGCTGGTTCATCCTGTGGATTCTCCCGCCAGCTCTAGTAGAGTGGCCCCTTCTGCTGGCAGCAGTGATGGTTCTGCCTTTCCACTTTCCTCCTATGACATCATTCCCGAGGGAAGGAGAATGATTCCTTGCTGCTGCGGGGCACAGGGTGGAAATCTATGTCCCAGATGGTCCCCACTGTCACTGAGTAGGTAGGGAGCAGCTTATGACCAGCTGGCAGGAAGGAAAGTCCCCCTCCTACTTGTCTTCTCTGACGAATTTCCTTCTCTCACCCTAGTGGGAGCTTTGATTGGCCTCTACACCCTCAACACTGCTGCTCCAGGGCAGAAGTCCAGACTGGCAAACAGCCTTTGGGGATAGCAGTTGGAGCAGGGACCACAGTGTTTCCTATGATGTTTGACTGGAGGAGGATGGTTATCACTGGGAAGCTTTGTGCCTTGCTGAGCTGTCTCCTTTCTTATCTTTTGACTAGAGAGCAGCCCCCACTGGAGCTGTGTCTGCTGGCATGTCCAGAGTATTAACATCTTCACTTCCAGCTCCAGGATAGATGAACCCAAAGCACCCCAGGGAACTCACTGTGTCATTCTCTGAGCCCAGGCTTCACAGCTGACACCTGAACATCTCCATTTTCTCCAAAGCAGAAGCCTTTGAAGGACAACTCTGGCCCACTCTTCATCATGCTGCGACATCACGATGTGTTCCAAGCAATTTGCTACTTTTAATTGTGAAAGAGTCAAGGGTTGTGAGTGATTTGCCCTTTGACAGATTAGACAGAATTGCCTCACCTTTATACCATCTAGTTAGTTTTGCAGGATAATCAACCTGCTTCACAAACACCCACCGTTTCTTTAGCTCACAGCGGGCTGGAAACTTGGGCTGGGCTCTGCTGGTGCCCATGTGGGGTGGTGCTGTTCTTTCTCTCCTGCCCAGGACTCTCTTTGGATAGCAGAGCTGTTTTGAAGCTTGTTTGAGTACACTGTCATCCTAGAGCTGATGAGTCAGGCTCAGTCACATGGGGGAGTTAGGAGTCCAGGAGAGAGAAGGAAAAAGCAGAAGCATGCATGACCCTCAAAGCCTGAAGCTGCCACTGTCATTTCCTCCCATCCCGAATTCTGATAGCCAAAATAAGGCGAAGAGCAAGACTAGATTCAAATCAGGGAGAAACAGACTCTGTGTGTTGAAGGCAGAGCAGCAAGGAAGCTTAGTGGAGACGGGTACCGGGATGTGTGGATGGCCCACGTCTTCATCTACTCCGTCAGCACTCTAAGGTCCTCTTGTTTGTGCTTTCCAGCATGCTTTCTTGAGTAGGGAAGAAAACAGTCCGGTTATTGCTTATAACTATTCCTTGAAGACTCCTCATGCGTGAGACTCTGTGGTAGTGAAAACAGCTGAGAGCTTGGCGGGGTGGCTAACCTGAAGAACAAATCTGATTGTGGCTCTTATGGAATTAAGACTCTTGAATGGCTTCCCAATGTACAGAAGACCTCCATGGCCCTTTGCATGACACATAAGCTCTCCTAGAGTCTCCACAGGCTCCTATTCCTGCTCTATATTCTAACATGTGGACAGTTCCCCTGAAACCCCAGTGTGCTCTAACTTTGTTTTTTGTTTGTTTGTTTGTTTTTGTTTTTTTGTTTTTCCTGCTCACAGTAACCTTCTCCACTGTCTCCCAGTCTTCTTCCCTATCTGGCAAGCTTCCATCCTCTTCCCAGGTTTGGCCTGTCAGTCATCTTCCCTGGTCACCTCTTTCTCACAGACTGGATTGAGTGACTCCCTCTTCGTGCTTAGATGGTGACTTGAGCATTATGCTATATTAGTCAACTTATCATCACTGTAACAAAATACCTGAGACAATCACCTTAAAAAGATGAAAGGTTTGTTATGGCTTCTCACAGTTTAGGTCTGTGGTTGGCAGTCTCCATTGCTGTGGGGCCTGTGGTGGGACAGCACATCCAGCTTTGCTTCTCTCCATCTTCCTGTTGGCTTCTTTTGGAGTCCCTGCAGTCTCTCTGACCTGAGCCAGCTCCAGGGTTTGCCTCCACCTTTGGCAGAGCATGCCTTTCCCTCTACCCAAGAGGAGTCAGAACTCTCATCATTGTTTAATGACAGCGTGACTCCTGCTCTAGAAGTTATTGTAGGTAGTGCCTGACTAAACTTACATTATGGTTTGGGAGCACTGCAGATAAGGAGCTAGTCCTGGAGTGGGGAGGGGCCGGCCTTCACGAACAATCACACTCTGCACACTCAGGAACAAGCCTTCAGAGGTAATGGTCAGCATTTGTTATTTGTAAATCCAGGTTCCAGAAACTCCTGCAATAATACAAAATCAGTGCTCCTCAGCTGCAATCCAGAATTGAATATTCCAGAAGCCCCTCCGTTCTCCTGTTACAGACCACAGTTTACAATAGTACAAACACAATACTTCTCGGCTGGGATTCACATCTGAACTTTCCAGAAACCCCTCTCCCCACAGGCCACAGACCAAGGAAATTTCCAGTGCATGGATATGGACAGGACCTGGCTCTCTCTGTACTTCACGGTTATGAGTGATGATGTGTTAGGGAGCTGAGGTGCCTGCCCATTTTCCACAGAAGCAGGCTTCTCCAAATGCCCATCCAAGGCAAAGCACAAAACTGGAAACATGTTATCATTCTCTTGACTAAATGTGTTCTCGGTGACTGTCATCACCACCAGTTCAGAACTCCCCAGCTGAGGCTTGGCACAAAATGGCAGCTCCAATTTACACTATTTACAACACAGTTCAGTAAGGCTGGCCCAGTGCCACGTGAAGAAACTTGCTACATCATGATCTAGTCTCTGTTCCCTAGCTTAGCCTCCTTCTTGGATGACTTGATTCAAAGATTTGGAACTATCAAGCTTTCTGACTCCAAAGTTGATCCCCAACAACTTGACACTTAAGAAAAGTTTGAAGGAACAGGGTAATATTCCTCCAGTGGATCAGGCTTCTGGGCAGCTGGTGACCTTGGAAGGACAGATGTCTCTATGCAACTGCTGTGTGGTCAGCAGCCATCCCCAATAATCAATGCATGCAAGGGACAGACCTCTGATCACTCCTGAATGCAACAGCTAACCTGCACATTAATCTGGGAGCTTTACCTACCCACAGATTAATCTGGGAGCTTTACCTATCCACAGATTAATCTGGGAGCTTTACCTCATTTGACTGGTAAAAGACTGTCAGACGGCTTTTCTGTCTGACATCATTGTTGGGTTAAGTCTGTACTTACTCCCAAGTGCACGTCTGTCAGGGCTGCACCCATCATTGCTGGCTTAACTCATTCAGCAAGCCCTCATGCCCACAGTAGCTTGCTTGGCAATTATGAGGAATTCTTCTCAACAGATCCTTTGGTGTAGATGTGGAAGTGATGCCTGCCTTATTCCATTTCACTGATGAAAAGAACCCCAAGGACTGAAAATTAAGTGCTTTCAATGAAGGATCTGTTAATTGATCCTGTGTCGATGTTGAATTTTCAATTATAGCCCAGAGTCTTACTTTTCTAAAACATATAATGCACCCCCAAGTTTGACAAGGAGTTCAATAAATGGTTTCTTAAAAAATACTCATTCTCTTTGCCTCAATAATGCCACTCTTAGTGCTTCATAAACTGCCTTTCCTTTTCCAAGAAAAGGAGGGAGGGAGATAAGGAGAGAAGGAGAGAGAGAAGGAGGGGGGAAGGAGGGAGGGAGGGAGATGTTTTATGTGGATTGTGATCCAGTGTAGGGGTTAGCAAATTAATTTTGCTGAGCATTTGATGGACTATTATAAGATTATCATTATGAGCAATATAGCCTGCCATGAAAATACTAATGTTTACACTAAAAACTTCAGCAGTATATTTGCACTAGGCATCATGAGTATATGCTCGCGCACGCGGGCGCGCGCGCGCGCGCGCGCGCGCGCGCGCGCACACACACACACACACACACACACACACACCACTCAAGCAAGAGCCATGAAGAATAAAACACTGACATTTGGTGCCTGTGGAAATCTGAGGATTTCATTTTTGAAATTTGTATAATGCTGTTTCAATATACTTTCTGCAATAAAAAAAAAATCATCTTTTCTGGCAACATTCAAAATGCTCCATGATAAGTAAGATCTAACACTGAAGTGTCCTTTAACAGATATAAACTCATTTTACTTCAGAAAGGCTTGAAGCTTCTTGGAGATTTAGTACATATATATTTAATATTTATAACTAGGCAATAATATTGCCTAGTAAATGAAGACTCTGAGGAGCTGGGGCATGAATGGTTTGACCAAGGCTGTATCATTTGTCAATGACAAGCGGGAATGGAGGGAAGAGCTCTGTAAATCTCCGAGTCCTGAACCCATCAAGCTATCTACACTGCAGTTTCTAAAAAGCCCACTGGAGAGTCGCACATTCCTCGAGAGCTGGGTGAGCATGGAGTTTTTTATTTTTAAGTTTTCCTTTAATTTTAATTGATACAGTGATTCCACATACTTAAGGAGTTTCTTTACAAAGTGCTGGCTGGGGTTAGTAGAACAGACTGTTGGTTAGTCTTCCTGACTACATCCTCACCTTTGTCAAATGTATTATGCACATGCCAGAGAGAGGAATCCTAAAGACCTCCATCCTGTCACTCCCTTCCCCAAGACTCAATATCACCTGCCGTTAGTATTTCAGACTCAAGATGGTAGCCTTCATAGCCATCTGTTGTGTTACAAATCAACTCTAGCTCATCTCAGCTTTCACTTACAAGGAACTGGCAGCACTGCCCCTTCCAGGCCACCAAGCAACCTGGGATTTCCATGTGCCTCATAGTCCCATCTAGGAGTTTTAGATTTTTCATTTTCAAGCTAACATAAAATGAGATAATATGTCTATTTTTAACGTGGGGTTCTTTAGCTGGCCCCGGACAACTGAGTGTGCCATTTGACCTCAGTGTTGGGATCATGTGGGTAGATCCCACTACAACCAGTGAGAACAGCTTCCATGGCTGTGGCTGATAGGAAAAGGGTAGGGTGCCATAGCACTCTGGCTCTGTGTGCTGCATGCCAGCCAGATGCCTCTATCCCTGTACAGCATGGGTTTCCTGCTAGCTGGACCGCAGTCAGAATTGGCAGAGACGTGTGTCAGCACACAGCATGTGAATGTCAATTTCCCAAAGGCTAGCCCTGGAACATCACACTGATGTCAGCATCAGCTGGAATCCTACAGAGCCTCCTCTGTTAAAATAACCTCACCTGTGTAAAACGAATGTTACTGTTTGTAACTTTATTATTGTATTTGTGGATTTGCTTTGGTTTATAAATGCTATCCTGCCTTTGGCAATTGTTCCATTCACTGTAGCTGAGTCATGAATCACTCCCAAATTTCATGGCCTGACAACAGTTTACTGTCATGTCTCATGGTTCTTGTTGATGACTGGATTCAATAAAGCAGCTCTCATGCAGTTACTGGGCTCTGGGGGCTGGGACATGAGCTCTCTGGAGGCTTCTCAAATGCCTGATGAAAGCTGGGAAGATAAAAGAGCTGGGATTGGAGCAGGCCTGCCTTCTTAGGTGTGCTCTCCACACCTAATCCAGGTACCGTCTCCCCACACGATCCCATGGTGGTTTTAGTCAGTAGCCTGATCTTATACAAAGTGGAACCGTGTGATGACCAATCCTTAGTGTCAGTTTGACAACACCTGGAATCCACTGAAATGTAAGAACCTGGGCACAAATGTGACAGGTTTTCTTGATTGGATCATCTGACACGGGAAGACCCAAGGTAACTCTGGGTCACACCTTCTGGTGGCACTCCACATAAATGGACATGGAAGAAGGAAGATTTTGCTCTTTGCCTGCTTGCCCTCACTCCTGCTGACAAGTTCCCCCATCCTGTTGCCTAGGCATTCCTTAGCTGTATTAGCACCTACTTCTTCGGGATTACATCACAGACTGAAGACTAGCAGCTCTCTAGGAACTCTCTGGAACCCAGCACCAGATTGGGATTGCTAAGGCATCCAGCCTCATGAGCTGAAAAATAGGGTTCTTGGCCTTTCCATCTACAGAGGGCCACTGTTTTACTAGCCAGACCATAGTCTGTAAGCCACTCTAAGAAATACACCCTGAAAATTAAAAATTACACACACACACACACACACACACACACACACGTATGTATGTATTCTATAAATTTTGTTCCTTTAAAGAATTACAGCTGATACAGGTGGAGTTCAAAAAAAAGGGAAGAATCTAAGGAATGGGGAGAAGAGGGAGAGACAGTGGAAGAAAGATCTGGGTAGTTAGATAAACCCATCAGTTACTCAGCCGTAGATCGGTAAGTAGATGGGTGTTTACTGCTCTAGCTGGTGGTGTGAACCTAGGAAAGTACAGCCTAAAAATGAAGCAGACTAAAGTCTAATGCATAGACAACTTTATTCAGAGCATCAGATGATTTATAATCTGGTAGATTAAAAAGTAAAGTGTCCAATCACACGGATCAGCCATATATGGTGGACAAGTGGCACCTGGCAGAAACATGCTTTGCCATAGAGACATATAAACAATAATAGCCAGTTGTAATGAATAGTCTAAAGCAAACTCACTCCTATCTGCAATACCTGGGAAGGGTACAAAGACACAGTCTGGAAACAATTCTGTGTTTTTGAAGAAACCAAGGTCACAAGACTCTTGTCTTGGTTTCTTGGAGTTTTCTTACAAGCACCCAGAATTCCCCTCACACAACTCCACACTTGGACCATGTTCAGACAGGTATGTGGGTAGATAATGGGTGATGATGATGGATAGTAGATGGATAGGTGGATGGATAGGTGGACCATAGAGTGACAAGCAGGCTCTGCGTCTCACTGTATAGTTTAGTATCAGAAGTCATGTAGGCTCATTTCTACCATATTCTACTCACCAGAAGCCCCAACACCAGTTCACATTCAGAGTGGAGATTGGACTCTATCTTATGGAAGGTGTGACAAAGAATTTTCAGACATGCAAAATCACATTTCTCCCTTTCCAGTCTGCTTATCAAAATTCTAGTATCCTTTGTAGCCCCTTGAAGGTGTTCCAGGCTGCTCATGACATCAGTCATTTCTCCTTCAATCTGTGCTGGAGAGGTATTATATTCCACCACATACTGCTTTGTTGCTGCTGGTGGCCACAAAAATACAACTATCCTCTGTATAGAATATGTATTATACATGTGTTCTAGCTAAATTAAAATATTTGTAGCAATTCTGTAATTGGTATCACATTAACCTCACGTTACAGATGGAATTCAAAGGAGCCGAGTGAATTTCCCAAGGTCATTTTTTTGCTGGGCTAAAGCCTGTCTGAGGCCACAGCCCCTTCTCTTAAGCACACCGCTGCATGCTACCTCCTGTAATTTCAGATGTATTTGTAGAGTATAATTGGAACGCATAAAAGGTGAGAAACAGAATGAAAGGTGGAGGGAACAAACAAAAGAAATATATGAGGACTATAATGTCAGAGGACCAACCACTGTGACAGCTCCAAGGAGTGCCAGCACACAGGTTATCCCCCCACCCCCATCCATCTCTCCATCTTTGAAGTAGCAATCAGAGAATGCACCCTGCATCTATAGTGACATTTAAGAGGCAAGGCTCTTTGCAAATAAATGTAAATGCTAAATGTGTCCAGTAAGCACTCAGAGGCGAGAGGTGGGGTGAAGCTGGCTCTCCTGCTAAAGGTCCTCACCTTAAGTTCAGGCAGACCATAAACCCAGAAGTCTTTCAGGTGCACAGGTGATACGGCCAATCACCCACCACACTAGTGCAATTTATTTAACGCCCTAGTTTAAACATCTCTCAGAAAGATCGCTGGAGATGGGAAGGCAAGCAAATTTCCATAACTAGCATGCAAGACTATTTCTGGCGACTTGCAGCAACTTACTCAAGAACCGACAAACACGTTTCACAGATTTATCACTGTTAGAATGCTTTTATTAGCGGATTTATTAGAGTCACCACCGATTTGTTTTTCATTAATGTAATGAGCAGGATTTAATGGTTGAACAAGACTTGAAAAATGCCTGCCAGTTAGGTGAGGTGTCACACCTTTCCCCTGGAATCCCAGGCAAAGCCATTAGGAGGATTGCTCAGTGATGGAAGGGTATCCAAGGGTCTAGTTATATCCCCAGTTATAATTATGCCTGAAAGCTGACCAGTGTGAGAAGTCACACAGCAGAATCAGAAAGCTGTTGGTTGGCCAGATGATCAAGAAAAAGAGAGGGCAACGTAAGGACTAAAGAAAATGCAGTGGAGTAGCTAACAGGGCAGCCTCAGAGCATCTGTCTTTGATACTAGCTAGGTGCATAAGTTGGCCCAACTTGAATTTACCTTCTTTAAACATGAGTCTCCTTATTACAAATTAAAACTTGTTCCCATTTATTTTGATTCCAAAGGGAAGTTGTGGCATCTCACGTAGCTGGCAGCCATTTTTCAAGTCCTGTTCAACTATTAAATCCTGCTCATTATATTAAGGAAAATATCCATTAAATGACAGTATCCATAAAAGTACACAGACTGATGACAAGCAAATATAAACACTCAATAAACAATTGTCATCATCTAAGAATAAATAAAATGTCTTCTCTGTGCGAACTCCTTGTTAAAATGAGATTATTTAATTTTCTGGTGTGATTTGTGAAGCTTCAAGAACCTGACAATGAACTATAACATACTTTGTGAAAAGCATGCATAGGTTCATGATTGACAGTTTACAATTTCAGAGCATAGAAGACTCACTAAATTTCAAAAATATCTTCCCTTATCCATCTATTCTCCCTTGCTTCGATTTTGAGATTACATGGCTTTCTATATTTTGCAACAGCTTAATTAGCTTTCTTTAATGATAGCCTTTGAAAATAAGAGAGCCAACTACAAATTGTTAGTGTTTATGTTTAAGACTTGAAAAAAAATTAAGATCACAGTATCCAGTTAATCTGAACATTCCAGACTACTTTAAACATATTATCCCTTTTCCAGAAGAGGGATTCTACATTGACATCGCAGACGGCATTGTTTCTGTCTGAAAAATGGTGGCTCCATCACCTCTTCTGAGAGTAACTGACACACAACACATCTTCTCCAACAATGGTCTTCCTTCAGTCTCCATCTTTAATCATTGCCTCAAACAGTGATGCATTTATTCACTGACCCCCTCGGCAACTATCCTAAAGCCTGGCAAGCTATAAAGGAACAAATCAGATCCTCCCCTCAGCAGCATAAAGGGTAGAAGACAAGGGGAGTGAAGAAAGGACTTTGGGCTTTAATGTGACCCCCATGTGGGGGAGTGCTGCAAACTGCCTGTTTCCCAAGTCCTCACCCAATCCCACATGCAGGGCTTGGCTGTGGGGCTTGTGGAACACCACTGGGGAGCTGGAGTTTTCATGCAGCTGTGTGTTTACCTAGGCTTCTTATTCACTCCTCCCTACCTTCCATAAAGTGCCCATCCCAGCAGCAGCTAACTCCCTTCCCCTGCAAAGCTCCCCACAGCCTGCATCCCAGAATACAGGGACAAATACAACAAACCCAGGGCAGAGCCAAGGCCAATGCTAAGTCCTCACGTCACTGATCAAATAGTAAGAGTACCCTATCTATTATTCCAATTTCAAGCTGTTACCATGGCAATTCCAGACCAACACTGATGGACTTGGGAGTGTGTTCATTTCTGCCAACTAAGGAAACAGAATAGTTGAAAGGGACTTGCTTTGTCTATCTTGGGCTGTCATCACAAAATACTATTGGTTATTATGGGGGTGCTGAACAACAGAACTCTATTTCTTACAGTTCTGGAAACTGGGTTGAATGGTGAGGGATTTTTTTCCAAGGCTCTTAGCTATGACTTCACATGGTAATAAGTAAGGGCCTGCTTCTGTCTCTTCTTGTAGGAAAGCTAATCCCATTATGAAGGTCTGTATCCTTATAACTTTATCACCCTCTCTCTTAGTTATTGTTTCTATTGCTGTGAAGAGTCACCATGACCACAGCAACTTTTATAAAGGAAAACATTTCATTGGAATGGCTTATCGTTCAGAGGTTTAATCCATCGCCATCATGGAGGGACATGGCAGCATGAAAGCAGATATGATGCTGAAGAAGGAGTTGATAGTTCTACATCTTGGTCTAAAAGCAACAGGAAGTGAACTGAGACACTGAAGATGGCTTGAGCACATATGAGACCTCAAAGCCCACCCGCACAGTGGCATACTTCCTCTAACAAGGCCATACCTACTCCAACAAAATCACACCTCCTAATAGTACCACTCCCCATGAGCTTATGGGGGTCAGTGGAATTCAAACCACCACACCCTCCAAAGGCCCCATCTCCAAATTCTACCACAGGGAAGTTTAGATTTCAGTATACTAATCAGTGGTGAGGAGAGAGAGCATGATTCAGTCCACAACTGTAGGATCTGAAGCAAGGTACAAAGACCAAGATATTTAGATTGCAATGAAGGGTCCAGTTTGCTGGCTGATAGGTTTGTGCAGGGGACACTGTAGCCACGCCTGCTAGGGGCTGGCTACAGGTGTGCCTGACCACACCTGCAAGGGTGTGGTTAGGGTGACAAAGGGAAGGTTTAAGAGTGAGGGGTGCTCATGTGGAAGCCCCTTCTTCTGTTTCATCTCTGGCTTGCTGTACTTACTGTTGCCACGCGGCTGGCTAGGTCGCTGTATTTTTATCTGGCTCCGTATTGGTAATTCCCACAACAGGTTTGTGCCACATTCTGTCTAAACAGGGCTGTAAAGGGGGTAGGGAAACAATTTGCACTTCAAAAATTATTTAATAGGATATAGCTCAGTTTGTAGAGCGTGCGCCTAGCCTGCACTAGCACACACTGTACTGAGGGTCCTCCTGGATACTAAGCAGGTTTGAACTGTAAGTGCTGATGTGAAATACAGGGGACCATCATAGAACAAGAATGGACAAGGCCTGAGGGCTGCTATAGCTGAAGCTGTGAGAAACTGAAGAAGGTAAGGTACGGAGGGGTGGAGAAAAAGCCAGCAGAGGCCAGGGTCATAAAAAGATGCTGAGTCCAGGGCACTCTGAATGCTCTGTATTCTGAAACCTTAGGTAAAGATAGGATCTCTCCAAATGCAGATGTGAAGAGCCTCCAAGAGCACAACAGCTTGTCATCAGCCACAGAGCATGGGTTGCTGTTGCTACAGCAGGAAAACAGTTCACTGACAATTCCAAGAAAAGTAATGAAGCAACACAGAGCTAAAGGAGGAGGGGTGGTCATTGGCAGGAGCCAAGAGCCTGACTCTGATGCGGACGTATTTACATTACAAGTTGAAACGGGCTAGACATGCATCTGCCACCGTGCCATTCCTCCCCACCCAATTCCATGCAAGGCTAGAGGGGGGGCTAAACTCTACTCTGGAAAAATCCAGACCTATTCCCGTAGTCAGTCTCCACCCACCACCGTTAAGTCATCTGTAGTCTTCCTCCACTAATGTTTGCCCCTCAGATTTGTGGACCAGTGTCCTGGGGTCTGGGGGAGAACTGCACAACTATTTGAAGTCTGGCCTATAGTGAGCCCTGACTCCTAAGCCTTCACTACTGGTAATAAAATGTAATTTTTAAATTTAATCAAATTAATATTCATTTTCTTGTTTATTGAGACAAAGTCTCACTCTGTAGCTCAGGAAATCTTGGAACCCACAGTGTAGCCAAGGTAACCTTAAACTCATGGCAATCCTCCTGTATCTGCCTCCCAAATGCTGGGGTTACAGGAATGAGGTACAATGACTGGCAATAAAACACAATTTGGAAGTCAGCCTTTCATGGTGTTCTATGAGAAGTCTGAGGCCATTGAGTGAAGACCATCTGCCAGATCAGATGCCATTAATTCTCAGTGCGTCAGAGTGTCTAACCTCACAGAGCCAACATCCATCAGTTCTGCTACCTAATAAATATGTGACACTAGGGCTGGGAACATAGCTCAGTTGGCAGAGTGCCTGCCTAGCATCCACAAAGCCCTGCATTCAGTCTTTACCACCACACTAACCAGGAGTGATGGTACATGCCACCGAGGAAGTAGAGACAGGGATATTAAAAGCTCAGTGTCAACCTCAGCTGGGAGGATGAGTTCAAAGCCACCCTAGGAAACACTACACCTTGTCTATAATAAATAACATTGTACAAGTCATTCAATTCACTAGTCTATCCATTTCTATTGTCTCATTGCTTGCTTGCTATGCTAACACTTGGGGATGCAAAAATTGAACAGGGTCTACAAGTCTGCAGTCCTGGAATGATTCTTTTTTAGTAGGATGTAGAGCCATTAATCACATAAACAAACAGGAAAATCTGTTGTGGAATATTGTTTTAAGTAGGCAAAGATGGGTTACATTTGTTTATGCAGCAGACTATTACTTTAACTATGTGAAGTGTGATACGTTTGTTTCTGCTGCCTTTGTTAACTATGTAAAAACGTGTTACATTTGTTTCGCCTTGCCTGCCTAAGGTACCTGATTAGTCTCATAAAAAACTGAATGGCCAATAGCTAAGCAGAAGAAAGGAAAGGAGGGGCTGGCAGACAAGGGCATAAGTTGGAGGAGAAATCTAGACTGGAGAAGAGAAAGAGGAAGAGGAAAGCAAAGAACAAGGAAAAAGAGAGGGACACACCCAGGCCAGAAGCCAGGAAGGGAGACATAGAGACAGCAGGAAAGTAGGACATACAGAAAGAGAGAGAGAGAGAGAGAGAGAGAGAGAGAGAGAGAGAGAGAGAGAGAGAGAGTAGAAGGTCCCGAGACAAAACATAGATAAAGAGAAACAGATTAAAATAAGAGCTAAGATAAGGTTGAGCATTTAATGAATAAGAAGTAGGTGCCCCCAAAGAGAAACCCTGCTACAAATCTACAAATCTCCACTCTCTACTTGTGATAGTGAAATTAGGGAAGTAAAATAGATGAGACTTGAGTACACATGTAAATCATAGCTGAAAAGCTTGGTGTGTGTGTGTGTGTGTGTGTGTGTGTGTGTGTGTGTGTGTGTCTGAATTTGCACATCTCACAAGTTCCTGAGTAATAGGAATATTGCTGGCCCAGGGATTGGGCTTTGAGAACCAGTGGGGCGGTGGACATCTTTTAGATAGTATGTGCATGGACTTTATTACATTCCAGGTACTATTTTAATTTGCCTATGTGAAGCAATTGATCCTTATGACAACTGTGTTAAGGAAGAGACTATCATGTGGCTATTTTGGAGACAAGGAAAAATACACAAATATGCTAATTATGGTGTCCACGTCTTATAGTCCTTAGGTAGAATTGCTATAACTTTTACCCAGTTTGTTTTCTTCCTGTTTCACTAAGAAAACGCAAGCAACCTGTAGTCTTATCTCCTTGCATGTTGCTACACGAGCTAGTTTGGGCTCCCGTCGTTATTAGTCTGCTCTTGCTACATAACAAATCACCACTAACTTAGCAGATTAAAATGATAGGTATTTGTTATTGTAGTTTCTGTGTGTCAGGAACTAAGCAGTGACACGGGTGGTGGTTCTAGCCTCATGAGTTGACAGTGAAGGTGTCAGCTTAGGCTTTGGTTATTAGAAGCATCAATGGTTGTGGAAGATCAGCTTCTAAGATGGCTCGCACTTATGGCTGCTGGTTATGAGGCCTGGGGCCTTACCATGCGGGCTCAGCTGGAGGGCTGCATGAGGGTCCTCAAACACGGCAGCAGTTCTGCTCAGAGCAAGTGATCAAGGGAAAAGGAAGGAGCCACCATGGCTTCCTTATTTGATAAAAGCAGTTTGGTAAGTCTAGTCCATACTCGGAATGAAGACTTAAACGGAACTTTTTGAAGAGAGGACTGCCAAAGTATGTGTGGACATATTCGGAACCCCACACTAGTTTAGCAAACCTACTTATGCTCAAGGACGTCGCCAGCAATTTGGCTCCTTTCCTCCCACACCAGCCATTTTCCCATCTCTACTTGATCATCCCCGTCATTATAGAAACGTCTTCTTATTTTCTCACCTTTCAAAAAATTTCCCCAGAGGCCGTCTAATTTTTCTCACCTTTGCAACAAATTCCTCACACCGATGCTTCCATTAGTGTCCTTCCAACCTCTCTAAAGCCAACTTTAAAGGGTTTACTCCCCTAAAAGCTCAGGAAGCTCACCATCAATGGCCACAGTGTTGCTAAATCTAATGGCTTACTTTGATCCTTGTCTCCTGTGAAAATGGGGCCCAGTGGTCCCTCTCCCCCTTAGTACCGTGTCTTTACCAGGCTTCGAGCTTGCCTCAATCTCTGCTCTCTCTTTTGCTGGCTGCTGCTGCTCAGTGTCCATCTCTGGATGCTGCAATGTACAGCTTCCAAGGCCTGGCTTCTCTCCTCCCCGCCTGCCTTCCCTTCCTTGTTCTCACAGAAGCTCACGGCTTTCGGTACCACCAATAATCCACGATGTGCAGGCCTGCCAACTTACCACTTCATCCACAGGTTCAACTGCTTCCTCCGTGTCCTCTCCTCTCAGAGGTGTGACAGGCGTCTCCAAATCATCTCTAACAAACACTGATGTCTGTCTCAGAACGGAGATCTGCTTTTCATTCAGCCTTTCTCATCTGAACTAATAGCAGCCCCATCCTTCCAGTGATTCCAGCAAAAGTCTGGAAATCAAGTTTGACTCCTCACAACCAAATCATCAGTAAACCCTCTTGAATCTTCTGTTCAAAAGGTACCTGGAGCATAACTTCTTTATGCTGTCTCCACTGTCACCCAGATCCTCCGCATGCCCCCTCAGATGCCACATTCTCATTGAATCTGGCCAGCCTCATCCTGCTTTATCCCCATAAGTACCGTACCCTCTGTATTCTAACATACTGTATAATTTACTTCATTGTTATGGTGGTTATGTTTCTTTCTTTCACAGAAGCCAGGACATTTGATCTGTTCGTTAATATATCTCAATTTTGCTTGCTTTTCTTTCACTGGTTTGTCTTCATAACACATGTTATGGTTTGGGCATAAGATGCCCCCAAAGGCTCAAATGCTGAGTAATTGGTTTCTGGCCAGTTGTGCTATTGAGAGGCAACTGAATAGCAAGGATACTTATCAATGCACTACTCCATTGATGAATTCATAGCTGGGTGGGCCATTACTCAATGGGTCTAATTGAAAAAAAATAGATCACTAGAAGTAAGTCTTTGAAGGGTGCAACTTTTTTCTGATCCCCTTCTTGGCTCTCTCCGCTCCCTGGCTGCCATGAAGTGAACAGCAAGCACATCTTTGCTGCGTCCTTCCTCCATGCTGCTGCTGCCTCACCAAAGACCTAAAAGTGATGGCACCAGTTGACCCCATCACATAATAACTGTATTCCTCAGGCATTGGTTTACCGTACCAAGCATGAAATCCCTCCTGTGGAGCAGGCCTCATATCCAAACAGAAAGCACCCGGTTGTCCCTGTAACTGCCTTGTCATTCTTGCACCAGTGTGCACATTTTGCCATCTGGTCAGTTCTAAAGCATTCAAGATCTAGTGCAGGGCCTAGTGTTGGATAAAACTAGTGCTTCTCCCAGCAAACTACACAGCACCTTCTGGCTCTCTATAATCCAGCCAGCTGGAAGACAGTTTCATGGCCAATTTGAAGCTAATTTCCTTATGTCCTGCATCCAAAGTGAATGATATCTTTAACAATAGTGTCTTACCATCTAGCCACTGTGGACAATCAAGGACAAGGACAATACCCTGTGTCACTTTGGGTGTCTGTTCGTTAATATATGTGAGTGTGTTATGAATTTAGACATGCTTAAAAATGAAATCTAGGCTTTTTGTATGAACACTTGGGTGAACAGTGAATATATTAAATACTTCAAATTCAAGGAGAAAATGATCAGGAGAGAAAAAATGATAAATATCACCAGTGTGAACATATAAAAGTATATATATAAAATCTATGCCAACAGTGTCTTCTCTTAGCCTGAGATATGACTTCTCTTAGCTTTGCTATACATTGGACAGTCAAAGGGATAAGGATGATATTGAAAGCCATCACTGAGCTACAGATAAAAGAAGGTCAATGGGAGGAGCAGGTCAAAATACTGAGAAAAGTAGTAGGAGATGGAACCGTTTTGTCCATTGAAACAGAAAAGCAGAGCATTTTAAGATGAGAATTTTGGACATTTCAGAATACTGGTACTTTCATGTGTAAGATAATGTGAACAAGAGCATCTCTCCTGGAGTGTTTATGAGGATGAAATGTGTAACATATGTAAATGTTGGAATCGAGACTCATGATGGACACACAAACAATGCCTGTTACCCTCCTGTTGGCTGAGTTACCAGACCCCTGGGGAAAGAGAACCTTCTCGATAACCTTCTGAGATTCTTGCAGTCTGTGTTGACTCAATATGGTAAATAGCTACTTGTCTGAGAAAATATTTATGCAGGATGAATAGGACAAATATTGATTTTGTTCTATCCTGGTATCCACATAACTCAAGGACAAGGGAGACTCTGCATATGAATTTTAGAAACAGTAAATGTGTTACTCATATTCTCAAGCCTGTCTTAGTAATGAGTGAGTTAACACTTGTTCTGTGAATAAATGAATGAAAAAATCAAGGTAAAGGAAATGACATCATGTCTATTCCAGGGCAATATTAAAATATTTGTTAGCATGTGTGTCTATTAATTATCACCAGGCAGCTGGCACAGTTGGTTCCAGAATGGGGTTATGAATATGAGTTTAGTATCACAGAACCATTTTTCACTCACATACCATGCACTGAACATTTCCCAGCTAGCAATGCATCAGTGGCAAACATATTGCACTGTAGGAAACAAGAGAGGGATATGGAATTCACATACACCTTAAAATATTGCTTTCTGCAGGTCTGATGGCCACGAGACTCGAAGATATGTGCACATGACTTGCTGAGTTAAGGTAAATCCATGTCTTTGCACAAAGGAATGAAAACCCATTCTCAGACTAGGAAACATCTTCCCACATGAGTCAAGGGAATAGAAATTTTACCAAAACCTCAAGGACCTATAATTTGGAGTGAGATTGTTATTACATTTGTTTTATTTATTCTGGAGCCAAATATTGTATTCTCATCTGCCAGTGACTCTTTAGTTTTCCTTTTCTTTTCCTCCCCTGCCCCCAACTTGATTTGAAGCCACCTACATCACATAGTGATGATCAAATAGTGGATTTAGCTATGACCCGACCCATGTAGAATTATTCTGGCATGTGTTGGGTATATAAAAATGGCTTCTAGCACTCAATCTACTCCCCTTTTTCCTTCATTAGTGAATGGTTTCCTCACAGACTTCAGGGAACCTGGCTGGATAATAAAAGGGCCCAATTTAAACTTACTTTTAAACAGCAAGAAATGTATACTAGGTTAAAGACTCTATATTACAGCTGTCTTCAGCCACTTTTAAAAAATCACTCTTCTATCCAGCATCCCTGGAAAGCCATCCATTTACCCAACAGAGGGAGCAAGGACTCCTGCAAGGAAGCATTGACTTGCTCACTGAAACATACTGGAACCGCTATTCTGTGGTTCAAAAACCATCTGTCTTCATACCCTTTAAATGCTGGCCAGTGAGGATAATGTCCAGCAGATCACATCCCCAGAGCTTCACATAGCAGGATGGATAGAATCCAATGAAGAAGACTAGAAAATAAGGGCCATGTTGCTAGTGTTGGAGTTCAAGAAACCCTGGTTAGAAATGTAAGCAGGAAGAAGGAGAAAAATGCATCCTTCAGTGTCTGCTAAAAACTTAATGATTTTCCCTGCATGCTTAAAAGGAAGGGCAAATTATGGCTCCAAGTTCAATTGCGTGTTGACTTTTGAGAAAGGAAACTGAAAAATATAATCCCCATCAGGAGCAAGGTTTTCTGGCAGTTTCTCTCTTCTGACCCATGTGTAGCAGTGGAGCCAAAGTGTGGAGTGATTGGGTTTTCTTTCTTTCTTTTTTTTTTGTAAGATTTATTTATTTATTATATACTCAGTGTTTTACCCACAGGCCAGAGGAGGGCACCCAGATCACTTTATGGATGGTTGTGAACCAGCATGTGGTTGCTGGGAATTGAAATCAGGTCTTCTGGCAGATCAGTCAGTGCTCTTAACCACTGAGCTGTCTCTCTAGCCCAGAGTGACTTGTTTTTCCTTCCATGACTTTGGAAGGTGATTCAGGCCTAAGTGGGATGTTGAACTGCAAGGAACCACATCCGTAAAATTCAAGCTAAGCACTGGACAAGGGAAGATGAGACACAGAGACCTTGTCAATGGTGCCATATTCAGACCACATGGAACTTAAATTAGGAGGAGAGTGGACAACTGGCCTGTGGATCAAAGACAGCTTGGTAGTGTGGGGTAGCAGGTGGAGCTGAGGCTGAGACCATGATTATGCAAGAATAGCTGAGTTTTGTTAGATATTAGCTATACTTTATACATTTTATCCGATATTTTTCTAATTTTATGTACATACAAAGTATTTTTCCAATTTCATAGAGATTAGCTACAATTGTCACTTCTCACTGACAGATGAATAAACTGGAGCTAAAATAGGGGAAGATCCTTGCCCAAAAGTTGCCCCTTGCAAGTGAGCCAAGATCCAAATCTAAGAGATATAAGCCCATAATTTGACCTATTAATAAATGGTGCTGGACCAGGTCTCCAGAACTCAGCAGGAGGCTCTTTATACTGGGGTGTGTTGAGGACAACGCTCTTCTATTTTTTCCTCTTCCTTCAGCTGCTCTTCTATAGTCTGCTGTCCCCAGGCTTTAATGTGGATGTGGGAGAGCAGTAGCAAGTTCAACAGCCCAGTAGAGACATCACTATTGCAAGACACAGGCTGCCAATCAGTAGGAAGGAGAAAAGCCTCCCTTATTGGTCATGCCAGCTTCTGAGAAGCCTGTTGGCTGGAGTGGGGAGATGACTCGGGTGATAGGTGTTTCCTTGGGAAGAAGCACGAAGACCCAGAAGCCACATAAAGATAACTGGACATGGGGGCATATGCTTGTAATTACAATGTTGGGGATGCAAAGACAAGAAGACCTCCAGGCCCCACTGGCCAGTCATCTAGTCTACTTAGCAAGTTCTATGCCAATGAAAGATGCTATCTCAAAAAATAATGAATGGTACCTGAGGAATGACACCCAAGGTTGTCCTCTGGCCTATGCATGCACACACATGCATGTGCACACACACACACACACACACACACACACACACACACACACACACACACACACGAACCTACACAACTGTAATGATAAGTCTTTCCGCCAGCAGCCCAAGCCCCATCGCCATGTGGTTGCCCAAAATAATACACAGAGATTAATATTAGGTACAATGCTGCTGGCCAATGACTAGGATTTCCCAATTGCTAGCTTTGTCTTAAGTATCAATCATTAATCTATATATTTATAAAGACTTATCTGATCGAGGATGCCAGCAGCATGTGTCCTCTCTTGCTGGGCTCACATGGCGACCCCCACAGAAGAGAGGAGGAAGAAGAGGAGGAGCACAATTTCCTGCTTGTTCCTGCTTATATTCTGAGTCTGCCTGCTATGTCACTTCCTGCCTGGATCACAAGACTTATCTTTACTACATTTCCCAGAATCCTCCTTGACTCCTAGTCCCGCCTAACTTGCTTCCTCATTGGCCAACAGTACTTTATTCAACAACCAATAAGATAAACATACACTGAAGGACTTGCCCCATCATCATACACACAAATCTATTGGCTGTAACGTAAGTAAAATTTCTCTACAGTGTTCCCAAGTGTTTCATCAAAGAACCAAAACAATGAAACTGGTACAGAATGGTAGCCAAACACTGGGTCCAAACCCGCATTATGGAACAGCATGTCTAGGAGTTTCATTTTCACTGACCACATTGTTCAGCTGAAATAATCTAGTATGTTGTAAATCATGTACTCTCTTCAAATGCTCAAAGGACTTACCCAGGGAAACAGCCATTGGTTCCGTGTGGTTTCCCTGGTGTTGTGTTATTCTGAAAGGAGGAGCTGTCCATGAACAGCCACCCTGTATCCAGACCCTAAAAGCGGGCTCCACCCAGGCGTCCAGCTACAGAAAAGACTGATAACTCATCAGAACTCGGCTGTACACTGCAAACCCTGGGAGGTTTTAAGAAATGCCAATATCTCCATCTCAGTCCCAGAAATTCTTAATTGATGTAGAGTGGAATCCAGACCCTGGGGTCCTTCCAGTTTCTACAGGGTGATTTTCACATGCAGCAAATGTTGAGGGCTGTTGAGAGAGATCTCCCATTAGGACAAGGCAAGATGGTATCTGGTTCAGATGACTTCCAAAGTCTCTTTCAATCCTAAACATCTAATTTTGTAAACGCTTCTCTGTGTTTGCTGCTTATGGAGACTACTGATGATTTTTGGATCAATTGTTAGTGAATGAGGGCTACAATATTTTACATGTAGCAAGATGACAAGCTGTATATAACATGAAAACACATCCATTGTATTGGATTCCTGTCTTTTCAAAATTATGTTCAAGGCAAAGAGGCAAAGAAAATACATAATACATTCAGAATGCTATTAATCTGAAACCACCATTTTCCCTGGGCCCTGTGTTCCGGCCCAGGAGGAATTTCCACAGACAAATCCTAACAGTGCTCACAAATACACTTACAGTGGGAAATACAATCTGTTTTAAGGAAAAACTCAGAAGGCTTTTGACTTAGCAGAATTTTCCAGAAGGGGAGGTGAAAAGTAGGGGTACAATTGCCAGCTGAAAGCAAAGGAACGGAGTACATCTATTTAAGCCTCTGCTCTGTACCCTTGCCATACTGGACCACTTTTCTCCCTCTTAGTTCTCAGTGTTCTGTTTGGCAGACACCGTCAGAATCCCTTCAAACAGCAGTCTGAACTTCACACAAGGGTCTGAACTCTGTCCTTCACAGAGACTTCAAACCCTGGTTGCCAGCTGACTGTTTAAAGATAGAAGCACATGGCTGACACCAATAACTGCTTCCAGTAGGTTCAAGGGGGTCCTGCCTAGTAGAAACAAGTTCTGGGTCTGACTGTAGCCTGCCACATCCTGTGGGTGACTTTAGACAAACTACAGCCCCCTGGGTGCTTCAGAAACCTTAGGGATTCAGCAGACACACAGGCATGCCGGCTCACTTGCACAGGGACATTTGAGGAACCCAGAAAGGCTTCTAAAGAGGCCCTGTTCTGGCAACAAAGGAAGCGAGGCTGTGCTTGGCCGAAGTCCTCAGAACTTTGAACTTGATGCAGCTTTGTGGTTTGGGCTGTGGGCAGGACTGTGACAGGCAGTGGCGTTAAAGTGGCAATATTTGACACTCTTCCACAGGCAGCTCAGGAAGCTCACGGCTGGGAGATCATCACCTCTAAACAAAGCGTGAGAGCTGAATTGTTCCTCTGTGGAAATGAGGTGTCCGAGTTACATAGCTAACAAATCAATCTCAAACTGTTAGTATTGAACTTGTCAATTTTCTTTCAAGTGGAGCAGAATGGGCTGGCAAACAAATAATCCTCATGTGTTGTGTGGAGCCCAGGGAGGTGAAGGATGCTGGGAGAAGAGAAACATCACTCATATACAAGAATAAACCTCGGCAGTCTCAAAACTATTGGAGACAGCCTCGCAGGCAGGTAAACAAGATTGGCAAGAACAGAAGGCGGTTGTTAATGAGCCATCCTGCAGCCTAGAAAGACAGCAAATGCTGGAGACTCCAGAAGGAGGCTGGGAAGGAGGGGAAAGCAAGCCAGATTCCCATCATCAAGGAATGGCGGTCACCCCTGACCCTCCTACACAGAACGGAAAGCAAGCACATTTTGCAGGAGGAAGCTCCAGCCCGTCAAACTTACTGCTCCAACCCTTCACTCACAGTGACTGGAAAGAGCAACGTGGCACTTGGTCCATAGCCTCTGCCACCTGCTCTGCCTCTCCTGCTGTCTCAGGCAAGGAAACATGTTTGACAAGTCTCCATCTCTTGCCCCTGCCTGCTAATGCCTGAGTCTACTCTGCCCTTCTCCCGTCTCTCTCTGCTTTGGCACCTCTTGCGGCCACCGTGAGATTTTGTTACCACTCAAATCTCAAAGTCACAGGTGTCAGAATGGTCCCCAGCTCCTGCTAGCTCTTGGGGCTGCTGGGCAAGAGCCAGACCCTATTGTCAACTTGACATAAACTGAGTCACCTGAGAAGAGGGGACCTCAACTGAGGAATTGCCTCCATCAGATTGACCTATGGGCATGTCTGTAGGACTTTTTCTTGAATGCTAATTGCTGCTATAATCTACTGTGGGTGGTGCCACCCCTGAGCAAGCGATCCTGGGTTGCATAAGAAAGACAGCAGAGCTTAAGCCAGGTGAAGCAAGGCAGTAAGCAGCACTCCTCCATGGTCCCTGATTGAGTTCCTGCCCTGACTGCCCTCAGTGGTGAATCTGGAAGTGTAAGATGAAATGAACCCTCTCCTCCTCAAGAGGCTGCTGGTTGTGGTGTTTATCACAGTAACAGATGCAAACTACAACAGCGTGTGTTCCTTGCTCTGCTCACCGCTCTGCAAGCTCCCCTATTCCAACCCAACCCTCCTATTCCCCTTATTTCCCAAAGCTAACCTAGTCTCCCATACCACCTCAGAGAAATGAAGTCAAGAAGATATCACCCCCCCTTACCTTGCAAGCCTCTCCTGGACCAGACTTGTCAATGTCTGCAAATACCCTCTCCTGTTTCCCTTGGTCAGAAAGGAAGAAGAGACCTTTGTGTGTTTGAAACTGAGAAAACTGCTGTCTCTTTCCTGCTCTGTCACCTCTGTGATAGCCTTGTTCCTCCTGTTACTCTGGCTTCCAGCCCTCAACCTCACACACAGCCATCCCCACAGCTTCCTCCAATGCTTCAGCATCCTCTAATTGGCTTCCTTCCTTTCCGGTGAACCTTCTTTAAATGTTGTGCCTACCCCTTGCTGCCAGCTCCTTGTCTATGACCCACAGACCTTGCCTGCTTCACTGGAGCTATTCTAGCTAAGATCACCTGTGACCAACTTGGCGATCCAAGGCAATGCCTTCCATTTGTATTCCCTCTGGGGTTACTTCCCTGGGAGCCCGTTCTTTCTCCCTGGATGCCCAGAGTCGCACTGCAGCGTTTCCATTTCCCTTGAATGCCACTGCTCTCTGGGTCCACTTTTCTTTGCTGCTCCTCAGCTGCTGCCTTTGTCTCCACTAGTACCTACTTGTCGTTTTTCCTCCCTAAGACCAATTTTCCAAAAGGCAAGCACAAACAAATCAACACCTTACCTAAAATTCTCCAAGGCCATGGGTCACTTATAGGACAGGCTGCATCTCCATCTCCTGCTGAAACCGGTGACTAGAGACATCCTGAAAAGCCTGCACAAGCACTATCACCCAGAAACAAAATATGATAACTACTAACCAGGCGAGAATAAATAGGAGAGCATTGTAATAGGAGTGGTACCCAGGCTCTGATCAGTGTCTCCTCATCTTAATATGGTTTCATATTTAAATTATTTCCCCCCCCTCCAGGTAGGCTCTCTCCTGTCTCTGTTTTTGCCCAGCTTTTTCCTCTGTCTGGTGTGGTCCTTCCCACCTAGTCAATCACTCTGCCTTCAAAATCCATCCTAAATCGATGTCCTGCCCTTCACAAAACCATTCTTTGTTTGTCTCTCTGAAGCCTTACTTCCTGGCCCAACAGCTTCACTGGCTCTTTCTCTTTTATCCACAGCATCTTGTAATAGCTTTGCTACAGCAATTGTCCAACTACACTGTAATGTTTTATGGAAGTGCTTGCTTCTCTCACTGGGCTGAGAGCTCCCCGAAGGTGGGGATAATGTCTGAATCTGTCCAAGGCCCCAGAACCAGCCATGCCTGCCACCTAGCAGGTGCAATGGATGATGGATTTCGATAGGTTAGGCCATATGAAATTGCCAGTTTTATGATCAAATGCCAGCAATTTCACATCATTTGGCTATTAATGTATATCTAATGTCTTTCTCATACTTCCAAAGGACCTTGCAAGCATAGCGTTATGAACCCTCAGGGAATCCCTGAAGGATGGGGTGAGGAGTCACAGTGGTCACTGCATAGGTGTTTCCGCACACTGGTGGCAGAAGCGGGGCTGGAACCACATCCTCCAACAGTCACCGCACACGTCCTGGGGTCCAGAGGACTAGCTTCATGGACTCTCGGTGAGAAATGAATTCAAAGGGTCACCTGCTTGGCGGCTCAGAGAGCCAGGTACATAAATCATTCATAAACGGTTTTCTATTTTTCCCATCATCTGACCAGTGTTGAAGATGATATGTTCTCTTACAATAATGATTTAGTATTTCCCTCACACCTCAGCAAGGAGTCCATTCCTGACCCATCACTCTGTTGCTACAGTGTGTCAATTTCTGACTTTATGGAGATAGAGATGCACCCAGCTTACAGTAGCCCTCCAACAGCTCACCATGCTTGCTTGGCCCTTAGCCTTGCCACACTCTCAAGAAAAGTTCCCTCTCCTGGCTCTGCTTAGGTGGCCGTGTGCCTTCTAACCAGTTACCTCCGGATCTTTACAATATCTCCCAGTTCCATTATCCCCCATTAAAAACAGAAAACCTTCGGTATCCTGCCAACCTAATGTCCAATGGGATGACATTGGGGAAACACAGCTCCAAGGAATTTTCATGTTCCTTTTTAAACATAGAAGCCAGATGAGACTCCCTAGTAAGATCTCCCTTGTATCACATACAGTACCAAGGTGACCTCCTAGCCTGTGCAAGCTCACACTTTGGTTTACATGCCCATTACTCCAAAGATTTCCTTGCCCACAGACTCAAAATGCCACCTCATACTCAGAACACACTGTGCTATCACAGCCATGCATAAAAATCAAGCTTTTCAGCCAGGCGTTGGTGGTGCACACCTTTAATCCCAGCACTTGGGAGGCAGAGGCAGGTGGATCTCTGTGAGTTTGAGGCCAGCCTGGTCTCCAGAGCGAGTGCCAGAATAGGCTCCAAAGCTACACAGAGAAACCCTGTCTCAAAAAACAAAAAAGAAAAAACAAAAAAAAAATCAAGCTTTTCTTTTTCTTGCCATACATAACAATTTGGTTTGGGTTTTAACTACTACAAATGCAATCTTGTTTGGATTCTAACTAATATATGTTGGGGGGACTTTAGCCCCCCCCTTGCTTTAAATTCAGTTTCTGGAGGCTTATCAAGGGCTTTGATCCTGTCACTCCAACCCTGTACCCTTCAGAATCAATGTTACCTGTACATTGTATTGTAATGCCTTCAAGTGTGTTGCCTTAAGTTAATTTATAAATTTATAAATAAATTTAATTTAAGCTATTAGACAATTTTGCTGCAAAATTTCCTGATAAATTTCATCAATTCTTTATTGTACAGTTGCTAGATGCTGAATTCTGTGTTAAGTGCTGAGACCACTTTCAAAGCCTGTGGTCGCCTGCTCATGGGGAAAAGACGGTTTGTGCACAGCAACAGCTGGCCAGCAATAGCAGGCATTATGCTACCAAAAACACAAGAGAGTCACTGAAAAATCAGTGCCATGTATGTCATAAGAAGAGAGATGCCATGACTGGGCATGACCTATGATCTGAGAGGTTAGGAGGGTTTAGGAAGAGTGAAAAGGGAGGAGATGGAGACAGAGACAGGACAGACACCAGTGCCATCCACCTCCACATCTGCATGGGTGCCTAAACGCTGTCACATCAGTCAGCCGCAGCCCCCGTTTCTCTGAACTGTTTTAACTATTTGTGTCTGCGCTCTCGCTGTTTCAGTGTTGTGTGATGTTTTTGCTCTTTTGGGCCCTTTTAGGCTTTTTGAGGGCCCAACATCCAGATCCCAAATAAATCACACAGTTCCATTACTTATGAATGCCCGGCCTTAGCTTGCTTTGTTGCTAGCCAGATTTTGTTAAATTAATCCATCTACCTTTTCCCTCTGGGCTTTTATCTTTCTTACTTCTGTATATCTTTCTTTCACTCTTACTCCACGGCTGCTCCCCAGTGTCCTCCGCTCCTTGTTCTTATTGCTCCTTTCCTCATTCCGCCTTCTGTCTATCCTCTCTGCCAGCCAGCCCTGCCTGTCCTTGCTCCTGCCTCACTATTGTCTGTCCAGCTCTTTATTAGGATGCCAGGTGCTTTAGACAGGCAAAGAACCACAGCTTCACAGAGTTAAACAAATGCAGCATAAACAAAAGCCAGACACTTAAAATAATATTCTATCACACTGTCCTGCAGTCATGATGAGAGAAGAGGATGTAGCTCCCATGTGTACACACTGATTTTGAGTTCCGGCTCTGAAGATGCATGCTCACTAACTACACATTGAGATTTCCTCTAAAAGTGACCAATTAGAGAATCTTCAGACAGGAAAATGGACAATTTCAGCTTCTTTGGGCGAGAGTCACCGACGTCTAGCTTGAAAGTGGCAACAAAGTGGTATTTGGGGATTTTACCTGGAAACTGTTTGAAATGAACTAAAGAAAGAGACAGGTGTGTTGGGGGAAGATGAAAAGGCGTCATCTAGCTAATCCACCTAGTGCTTTATTCTTGCCCCCCCCCATTACTTACATTTCTACAAAGATTTTTGGCATTTTATTATCTCATTCCCTCTTTCCTCTACGCTTTCCTATTCTTACTTCTCAGTAGTTACTAACCCAGGCTCTGCAGTATTTAACATCAATATTGTAGCCTGTAAAAATAGATCTTTTATCATATGGTTATTGTTTTTAAAAACTTTAAACAATACTTAAAATGCAAAGAAGCAAGTAGAACCCCAGTCTCCTGCTCCAAAGATAATCTCCATCCACACCGGTGAGCGTTCTTCTGAGCGTCCCTCATACATGCACAAGCAGATGGCTGGCTGTGTGCACAGAGATTTACATAAATTAGATCATGGAATACTCATTTTATAGGAACTCGCATTGCTCTTCCTGAACAATAAGCATAAATGTCAGTAAGCACAGGACTGGGTGACTGATAGGGTGCATTCCAACAACTTACATAATAAGTTCCCTGGAGGATGGGTGAAGAAGTTTGTTTCCACTTCTTGCTGTCATAGAGGTCACGGTGAACATGTTTATGTATTTATTCTTTTACAATCTTGCCATGATTTTAATATACCCATTCCTTAAAATCCTCTTATGAGTTTATACATTGGAAACATTTCTGTCTCTTGACCATTGCCTCTCATTTCTCCAGGTTATTCCATCTCTCCAGCAGCTTCTTCTCAGACTCCATCATGGGACCATTTTCCTGACTAACCCCGAAAACATATGTACATCACACTTTGTTCTTGTTTATTCTTTTCTTATTTCCATGGTTTTTACTCAACCAGTCTCCTTTGTTCTCATCCAGGACAACTATGCATTTGGGATCTCTGCTGTGATGTCTCTCCTGGAATTCAGTTAGATCTCTCTTAGCTGCTGCTCCCATAGATCTTGTTATCTTGGCTCCATCCTTAGCCCTCCTCAGATCCTTGTGAGCTCAAACACTCAGATGCTTCCCACATCTGTTCCATCCTCTTGCATTACCCTGTGTCCAGTGCAGTGTTTTAAATGAGAAATATGCTTCATGGGCTCACGTGTTTGAACACTTGACCCCCAGCTGGTGGCAATGATTGGGACTGTTCTGGGACCTTTAGGAGATGAAGCCTTGCTGGAGGAAGTATGTCCCTGAGGTGGGCTTTGGGGTCTTATAGCCTCACCCACCTACTCTTCTCTGTGTACTTCAGGAATGAGAAGGAAAATGTGATCAGTCAGTTTCCTGTTCCTGCTTCAGCCATTTCTTCTCCAGTTGCCACATTCTCTGCCATGGTGAACTGTATCCTTCTGAACCCAAAATAAACCCTTTCTTTCCTAAGTTATTTTTTAGCCTTGATATTTTTATAACAGCAACAGAAAAAAGTAATTAATATGTCCAGTAACTCTCTGAGTCGGTGAAATGTGTGACCTAAAAATTTTATGTCTGCTTTTAGGTTTTCTCAGGAAACTACTGGTGGCCATGCTTATAGTGAGGAGGTGAAGACATGAGTGAATTGTGCTGTTGACATGGACACACACAAGTCAAGGACCAATACGCATCACCATGGGAGTGGCAAAACCTTTCCTAGGTGAGACTCACAGGGATGACGACAACAACAAAAAGCCTTCCTTAGTTCCAAGTGCAAATGTTGGCAGTTCTCGAAAAAATCTATCCAACACAGCTTTCTCCCCCAGATGTTTACAGCCTGAATGCTGCTCCCCTACAGAGCCTGCTCCTACTCAGGTAAGTGAAACCTGTCTCCTTGTTTGTATACTATAGACCTGCCTCCTTACTCAGCTGTCTAGAATAACCCACTGCTCTGTTCAACACTATATAATAAACATGCTTCATTTCTGGGGATGGGGCCCGAGGGGCTACAGCTTCTTCATTCAAGAACCCAGATTGCCCTACTCATTCTCATACCCTGTGTCTGTGTATCTATTGCTTCTTTAGTGTCTGTCATTTCCTGGTGAGGGCTCCGGGGCCCTGGCCATAGGTGCTGCACCAAAGCAAGGGAGAAAAACAAAAGAAAGGAAGGCAAGATGACTGGGATACAGGGCCTTAAAATAGGAGTGGGACGAAGGGGCGTCCCAAGATGGCAGGAAAGACGTCCAAGGAAACAGCTGCTCAACCAGCTCAGGCCGGAGCAAGCAAGATGATGGAAGGCTCTTGGGAAATGTTGCCAAAAGGAAAGAGACACTTCTAGAACAGACAGTCTGTTTGAGCACACTGATGGAAAGGATGTTATTATAGCCTACAAAGGTTTGGAGATGGATTAGTGGCTGCTGAACAAACATAAAAAGTACGGATATATATATATATATATATATATATATATATATATATGTAGAAAGAGAGAGAGAGAGAGAGAGAGAGAGAGATACATATATTTTCATATACATATATGGAAATGTAGTCACACCTACTTGGCTCAACCCTAATATTTCCATAATTTTAATGTTGTCACTATTAAATTATATATGGATTTAATTGAAAATATGGACATAACTGTACTAGAAAATTGGACTAAAAGTGTTTGTTTACATATATAGTCCATAAGAAAACAGGATCTCTGTGAGAATTGAATTCCATTTTCCATATTAAGACTATAATATATAGCATCTAAATAAATAGCACTGAAAGAAAGGGCATTGGAGATAACTAGCTAGTATGGTTGGCCATGAGTTCCATTTGTAGAGCCCATGTACAAAAAGCCAGGCATGGTGGCACATGCTGTAATCCCAGCACTGGGGAGACAGATGGACAGATCTCTGGGGGCAGCCTAGCTTAGGTGGCAAATTCCAAATCAATGAGAGACCACGTTCAAAAAATAGAGGCTAACATTGTCTGAAGAACAACATCCAACGTTGAATTCTGTCCCTCACACACATGAGCACACATGCACTCTGAGAGAGGGAGAGAGAATTAAAGGCTTCATCTAAGAGGGAAGGGGGGTCAGGACCTGAAGAACAGGACCAAATCTTGTTTTCCATGTATGTCCAGGGGTTCTTTTTGTCTTATAAGGTATGTGTGTTGTGCACTATTTTGTTTTTAAAAATTAAAAAGAAGGAAAATTGGGGAAGATCAAAATATCTATTAATAGGGTTGCAGGAGAGAAGGCTTAGTGGTTAAGAGCACTTGTTGCTCGTCCAGAGGACACAAGTTGGGTTCCCAGCACCCACCCTGGGCTTCTCACAGCCCGCTGTAACTGCAGTTTCAGGAGGTCTATCACATCTTCACCGTCTGACCTCTGCACACACATGGTGTCCAAATGTATGCGGTGCAAACCTTCACATAAACAAAACATCTCAAAAAACGCATTTATCAATTGGAGTATGATTAAATAAAAATACCCCTTTGTATAGTGGAGCATGGAATACTGTTTGAAAATAAGGAATGCACATAGATAAACAGATAGGCATATAAAATTGAAAAACTTATAAAAATGAGTTTTATAGGCATATAAAATGAAAAACATATTGAAAAACTAAGAAAAGCAAGTTGTAATTAAGTGTTATCTGATTTTTCTTCCCACCGCAACATTAACAACCCATTTTTCAGAATGAAAAAAATTAGGGGAACAGTAATCAAACAATGATTTAGGATATGAAATTTGTGGTGATATATTATTTTTGATTTATTAAAGCTTGCCTGAGGATTCAGAAAGCAAAGTCAGCCACAAGCCATAGGAGCCAGTCACACGCCTTTAATCCCAGGACTCAGGATTAAGAGGTAGATGGATCTCTGTTAGTTCAAGGCCACACTGAACTACACGAAATATACCCAGTCCTAAAGAAAAACAGCTCACACAAACATGATCTTGGCACTTGGGACCACACAACTTTAATCCCAGCATTAGGGAGGTATTTAAGACAGGAGCAGGGTCTCAGAGCTGGCTTTCATTCTGCAGCCACATTGAGGATAGGAAGACATTGATTCTTAGGATTCTCCAGCCATGTTCAGGAGATCATAGCAATCAGGGATTACAGTCTGAGATTTGGTGCAGCCAGGATTACCTGTCAGCCTGAGGTAGAGTAAAACCTAGTGGGTGGCTGCTTTGCTTTTCTGATCTTCAGCTTGAAGCTTAAAGTCCAATATCAGTCTCTGGGTCTTTTATTTTTCATGCTATAAAACTTTACTTTCTATATATGGATTTCAGTTGAAAGACCCCCTAAGAGGTACTTTCGTAGAGGGAGACCCACACCCAGGAATCAGCGAGGCCACGAACTGGATGCAAAAACAAGAGGCTTTATTGGAGACGCGGGTACCCGGGGCGACTTAGCTTCTGTGTGGCTAAGCGCCCCGAGCCAAGGGAAAGGGGTCCTTATATAGGGAAAAAGGCGCAAGCTAGGAGCAGGGATTCTATTGGATAATTCTAATGAGGCATTGTACAGAGCTATTCCCATTGGTCAATGTATATGAGGCGCTATACAGGGTTATTCAAATGAGGCAAAGTACAGAGTTATTCAAATGAGGTGAAACATAGAGTCTTTCAAATGAGGCGAAATACAGAATCATTTCCATTGGATGGTTCAAATGAGACACAGAGCCATTCCAGATCAGCATATTCTCAAGGTCTGGTGTCTGGTGTCTGGTACAGCAGACTCAATTCCCCCCCCCTTCCTGATGGCTGACCTTGGGGGCGGAGACCTTGGGACGGAGTGTTTCTCTTCGGGCGGGGCGGGGCTCAGGGGCAGGGCTCCAGGCCGGCTCACTTGGTGTTTGTTCTCGTGCAGACCCACCCGGTGCTCGTTCTCGGGCTGGCCCACCTGGTGCTCATTCTCGGGCCGGCCCACCCGGTGCTTGTTCTCGGGCCGGGCGTGCGGCGGGTGGCGGGGAAAGGCTGCCAGGGGTGGGGATCGGGGAAGCCGCCAACAGGAGGAAGAGGAGACAAACTTGAGAAAGAAAGGGCTAAGGGACAGGGGTCTTTCACAGTAATTGTTTTCACTTCGTGTAAGAAAAATAGTTTATTTCATCAGTTTCTGGTTACAAAATTTAGACAGATATAGTTATTTTTGGGTGCTTTTTTTTTTTATTCTTTCAACTCTGGCTCTTTTGGGGGCCCACTACCCAGCTCCCAGATAAATCACACAAGGAGTCTTACTGTTACTTATAAATGCCTGGCCTTAGCTTGGCTTATTTCTTGCCTGCTTTTCTTAACTTAAATTATCCTGTCCACCTTTTGCCTCTGGGCTCTTTCCTTTACTTACTTCTGTGTATCTTACTTTCACTCTTACTCCATGGCTGGGTGGCTGGCTGGGTAAGCTGGCCTCTGATGTCCTCCTTTCCTTGCTCTATTTTGCTCCTTCCCCTTCCCAGCTTTCTCCTCCTATTTTATTCTCTCTGCATGCCAGCCACACCTATCCTTTCTCCTACCTTGCTATTGGTCATTCAGCTCTTTATTAGACCAACAGGTTGGTGTTTTAGACAGGCAAAGATCACAGCGTTAAACAAATGCAGCAAAAACAAAAGCAACACATCTTTACATCATTAAGCAAATGCTCCACAGCATAAACAAATGTAACACACCTTAAAATAATATTCTACAACAGACAGATACATCTCATTTCCATCAAGCCCTTTACACCCCTAATACACCTGTCCAATCAACCCTTAAGCGCCTGTGACTGCCCACAATGTCAAAGTTCATTAAGAGTCTATTGAAAGACAAAGACCACATGATCATCTCATTAGATACAGAGAAGGCCTTTGAAAAATCTAATGATAAAAAGGACAAACCTCAACATAATAAGGCAATTTATAGCAAGCCCATAGCCAACATCAACTTAGAGAGAAACTCAAAGCAATTCCACTAAAATCAGGAACAAGACAAAGATCTTCACCAGCTCCATGCCTATTCAATACAGTACTTGAAGTCTTAGCTAGAGAGCAATAAGACAACTGAAGGAGATCAAGGGGAATCAAATTTGAAATTATTTGCAGATGATATGATAGCATTTATAAATGACCCTAAAATTTCCACTGGGGAATTCCCAAAGCTGATACATGCTTTCAGCAAAGCAGCTGGATATGAAATTAACTCACAGATACCAGTAACCTTTCCTATACAAATAACAAATGAGCCGAGGAAGAAATCAGGAAAACAATACATTTTACCATAACCTCAAATAAAATAAAATATGTTGGGGTAAACTCTAAGCAAGCAAGTGAAAGATTTGCATGATAACAAATAAAGACAAAAATTTTAAGACATTGAAAAAAGAAATCTAAGAACATATCAGAAGATGGAAAGATCTCCCATGTCATGGATTGTTAGGGTTAATATAGTAAAAGTGGCCACCCAAAGGAATCTGCGTATTCAATGCAATCCCTGTCAAAATTCCAGCTCATCCCAGATCTTGAAAGGACAACTTTCAGCTTCATGTAGAAACACAAACAGCCAGGATATCTAAAACCATCTGAGCAATAAAAGAACTGCATGAGTTACCACTATCCCTGACCTCATATGGTTCTACAGAGTTGTAGTAATAAAAACAGCATGGCATTGGCACAAAACCAATGTCTTGATCAATCAATGGAATCAAATTGCAGATGCAAACATAAATCCATACACCAATATACACATACACCTGATTTTTGATAAAGGAAGAAGCCAGAAATACGTACTGAAAAAAAGACAGCATCAATAAATGGTGCAAACACACACACACACACACACACTCACACACTCACACACTCACACACACTCACACACACACTCTCACACACTCACACACTCACACACACACACACTCACACACTCTCACACACTCACACTCTCACACTTACACACTTACACACTCTCTCACACACTCACACACACACTCACACACTCTCACACTTACACACTTACACACTTACACACTCTCTCACACACTCACACACTCACACACACTCACACACTCTCACACACTCACACACTCTCACACTTACACACTTACACACTCTCTCTCACACACACACACACACACTCACACACTCTCACACACTCACACTCTCACACTTACACACTTACACACTCTCTCACACACTCACACACTCACACACACTCTCACACACTCACACAGTCTCACACTTACACACACACACTTACACACTCTCTCTCACACACTCACACACACACACACCTTTTCTAACCCTACAGTTACCTTGCATATGTAGTATAGCTTCCAATTTTTCGTTTTTATAGGATTTCTGAGTGGGTAAATGAACAGGTCTCTGAGTCTGTATCGGTTTCTTGGGTCTTTTTTTGAGCTCTTTTCCTTCTGTTTGCTTTGTTCTATTCAAGTGTGTTATTTCTTGTTATATCTTATTATGTTTTATTTTATTATTATCCCTTAGAAGTCTGTTTATTGTCTAATGAGACATGGAAAAGGGTGAAAGAAGTAAAGAAGAACCGGGAGTAGTAGCAGGAAGGGAAACTAACCAGGATATATACTATGAGAAAATATCTATTTTTAATAAAAGGGGGGAAAACCTCTCCAGGGATGATAGCTCCTGACTTACAGGTTGGTCTAGCCCTCGGCCACTTACAGCCTGGTGCAAAAGTTAAAAGTGCTACTGCTCAGTCTACTGTGTAGGAGCTGCCCACTCCTGTGGCACTGTCCCTGTCCTGACCACTTCTGACTCCCCAGGCTCCAGCAGTTTGGATGTCACCTACTTCCAGCTGTCATGCTGGAGTCCCTGCCTCCAAACCTCACAAAGAATGACCTTCTCACAGTAGGACTCATGTTACTCAGCGATGGTGCCACTCTCCTTTCACTAGCCACTCTGTAAGAACGGAGCCTGTGTTCTGTCAATCTTTACATCCTGAGTTCAGCCTAGTTTCTGGCTTCTGGCAAACACTGACATATGTTAAAATGAACTGAGTGATTCCAGTACAAATTGGTGAGAATCTGTTGTTCACAGACTTGGATTAAACATTGCTACTAATCTCTAACTGTGAAAAATGCCTGTGCACTGGCTTTCTCTCATCTCTAATATCCTAGGAGATGGCAGAGTGGAGGAACGGATACCACGGTCTACATACCAGACTCCATGCACTAGCGTCATCCATCAACTGGTGGGCATAGTGAAGGCAGGCTGAGGTGGTTCTATGTGTGAAACTCTATGTGTCTTCTTTCCCCAGGAATGGGATGATTCTGAAAGCTGTACTTGTTTGTCGAATGAGTTGATTTTTTAACCAGGTCTCATGAGTAATCTGATAGGCTAAGCTTGCTCATGGTGAGTGTGGAGCAAAGCCCATTTTACCTTTACTTGAGTACAGGCAGATTCAGTCTGGGCTCAAATGGGCTCCCAGTACTGTGGTCAATTAAATGTAAGAGGTGAAAGCCAAGATCTCTCACAAGATCTTTCCAGGTTAAACTCAGCTCAAACCACCCTCCTGCTTGCTAACTCCTCAAGCCCACACGATCCGTTCTCTCTCTTTCACATGTTCTGTTAGAATGGTATCCTAGAACTTACTAGTGCCAGAGGTACAAACAGCAAGTTTCCAATGTTCAGGAATAATTTTGTTTCACATTTTCTTGGTATAAATAGAATCTGTTCAATCAATAAAGTGATTGAAAAATGAACATCTATAAGATACTTAGGGGGAAGTCCCTGACTGGGAGACTGGCTTCTAGTATTATTGGTCTTATTTGTTTGGTTGTTTAGACCAGATAAATATCTAATTATAAAAACTAATTTTAAAATAATCTCTGTACATGAAAGTAAAATAAGCACATAGAGATGAAATTTTCCAAACAGTATTAAACACTGTTCCATGGTGTGTGTCCCTAGTGTAACTTATGCAGTTCAAAAACAATTGCAGAAAAGAAATCCCATAGGCTGTGTCCAGTTTTCTGATCAGTGGTGGCTTGTGTTCTGAGGTGGTTATGCAGCTATTGTGTTATGCAAACATTAAAAGCCAACCTGTCTGGTGTCTCAAGTCTGCAACCCCAGCTATTCAAGAGGCTGAGGCAGGAGGATCACAAATTCCAGAACCTACTGAGGGAGTTCAAAGCCAGACTACTGTCTTAAAATGAGAAGTAAAGGTCTGGATATATATAATTCAATGGGAGAGTACTTGCCTACCACACACAAAGCCCTAAGTTTGAACCCCAGCACTGGAAAAAAAAGTGAGGAAAGACATCAGGGTATAATATCTGTACATTGTAAAACAACCTTTTTTGTCAGCAAATTAAAACAGACACAGGTATAAGATTGATCATTCTGAAACCAAAATGCAAGTTCAGTAGGCATTCATTACACATTTAATCTTTTTTATTATTATTAGTTCAGATTAGGAACAAGCTTGCTTCAGATGTCAATCCCTTCTCCCTCTCCCTCCCCTCCCCCTCAACATCCCACCTGCCCCTAGCCATCCCCCCTCCACTCCCCAGGCAGGGTAAGGCCCTAAAAGGGACTCCCCAAAATCTACCACATCATCCTGGGCCAAGCCTAGGCCCTTCCCCAGACACATTTAATCTTTAAAATAAAAAGTATCTCACTTGTGTTTGTCCACTGAAAAGGCTGAGATGCAGCAACAATCCAGTGGCAATGAGTCCTCTGGGAATCAGTGAGTGACTGCTGGTAACAGCCTCCCAGCACAGGAGCCAAAGATCTCTGAAGAAACAGCTGGTTTCACGCCTAAAATCAAAAAGCATGGATGAGCCTGCAATATTCTGTTGGAGCAGAGAGCTGGGTGTCTTTCAATGACACTCAATGTCATCTCAAAAGGAACCAACTTCAGTAAGGGAAATTGGTTCAAAATGAAGAATTTTTTTTTAAAAAATTCATGGAATCTGAGAGATAAAGATAGAGATAGATGGAGAGAGAGAGAGAGAGAGAGAGAGAGAGAGAGAGAGAGAGAGAGGACTTAGCACTTAATTGCTCTTCAAGAGAATCAAATTCAGTTCCCAGCACTCACATTGGGCAGCTCACAGCCACCTGTAACTCCAGCTCCAGGAGATCCATCACCCTCCTCACCCTCCTCTGGCCTCCCCAGACACCTGCACATAAATTTAAAAACATAAAAATTATTTTAAAAAATAAAAATTGTTATAAACAAATTGAGTTCAAATTTTACTATAAGTAAAATCTTATTGGTTACCTGTAGAAAGATGTCTGGAAGCCAGCTCACTGCTTTGAGGACTGCTGAGGAAAGGGTATGTCTTATAATTACACACTTATTCTTACTGTTTTACACAGCCACCTCTCAGGAAAACTGATGACAGGACATCACTGTTACTGGTAGATTTCAGTTACTCTACAGAGAGGAAACAGCAGAGTCAGCTAGCTGTGCTTTGCAGTATCAAATGGCATAATCTGTAGTAATAATGGAGAGGAAGAGGGCGAGAAAGTGCTGTTCTGTGCCCTTAAGTAGGAAAATACAGTTCTTTTTTATGTTAGTCTTGTAAAGCAAAAGAATCTAAGACTGATCAAGCGCCTAAACCCAATTACCAGTTTATAAAAAATTCAGGAGGAGGACAATGTACTAGGGAACCAGAGAAAACTCCAACATTGGGTAAATTCTACAGAATTAGAAAAAAAAAGTTTCTTCAAGCAAACTTTAAGGAAGAGAGAAAGAAATTAGATGAGAAACTTGCCGAACAAAGGGACACTTGTCATATCCAACAATTGAAATGGATGGATTTATTTACATTCCCACTCAAATTAAGAAAAATTTATGTGCCAAATGATGCAACTCATACGTAGACTATAAAAAGATTGATGTAGGAAGTTTAATGTAGGATGGCAACCACAGAAGGCTTGGGAGAGAACAAAGGTGGGATGCCAAGGAGTGTCAGTCGGTAGAACTATTGTTGGGAAGGAATAAGAAGGTATAGTCTGCTGTTCCACAGTAGGAAAACTGTAAGTATGAGGGAAATGTTGTAGACCTCGGAGCTGGGTCCTCATCTTAATAGTATGACTGTATATTTCAAAAAGCTAGAAGGAGTTTGAATGTTTTCAACCTGAAGAAACGATAAGTGTTTCAAAAGATATATAAATTCAATTTGATTTAAGCATGACATGATATATACAGGTACCAAAACATGACACTTTATAAACACACACACACACACACACACACACACTTACATATATAATGTTCTAAGGTATCTACTGAAATAAATTTAAATTAAAATTTAAGGTAATTGGGATTCTGTCACTTACCAAGTAGATACTGATGACAACAAGTAGGATTTTTTTAATGTCAAAGTGCTTTTATATTTTACCCTTTCTTTAAAAAGTCTTATTTTTTAAGGTACATTATAAGATATTGGCAGGTAAAATTGTGTGATGTGTTGTGTTTGCTGCTGAACAAACCAGATCAGAATTAGACGTGCTAGAGGTGAGATCTGGTAGAGAGAGAGAGGTGAGATATGACTGGAGACTACAAAGTTAAAGCTGCTGAAGCTGAGTGACAGCTGTTCTGGAGTTCACTAGATATTCTTTTTTCTTTTTCATCTTGGAAAATTTTCCATTACAAAAGCTGTTTTAAAAATAGGTAAGTATGTGTCATCAGAAAGAATGAATCTGGTTACACCCATGTTCATGGCAACATCTTTCACAGAAAGCTAAAGATGAAAGCAAGACTTGCCCATCACCAGTTTAATGGACAGACAAAACAGCCTGTGCACAATGCAGCATCATCCAGCCTTTAAAACGAGTCCTGGCACATGCTACCACAGGGTGCACAGTGAACCCTGAAGACACGAGGCTAAGTGAAATAAGCCCCAAACCAAGGCACGAACCACTGACTCCATTTATATGGTTCCTTAGAATTCTAAAACTAACAAACAGAAGAGAGAATGGCAGCTGCCAGGAGCAGAAGTGGGGAGTAGTTTTGTTTTGGTGGGAGGTTGCTTTTTTCCACAGGTACTGGTATCAGTTTTACAAGTTATAAAAAAGCACTCTTGAGGACTGGCTACATAACTTACATAGCACTGTGGATGCACTTAACCTTACTAAACTACAAGCTTAAAAACGGGATGGTAATTTACATGGTGTTTATTCTCCTAATTAAAAATGAAAACTCGTAAAAGAGTAAGTCCAGCTCAGCAATGATCGTGGAAGGCTGAGCATGACAGAAAGGAAGACGTTACATAAGCAAAGAGTCTTGGGATCATGAAAGAGAGAAACCAGCTGAGTTGGAGTTGGTTCCCTGGAGAGTGCACAAACACTGACAATGCCTAAAAGAGCAACTGAGTCACAGAGGAGTCAGTGACAGAGCAGCGCCGACTCTGTATTCTAATGCTTGTGGTTTGACAAGTACCCAAGCTACAGGCTCCAGCGTCTGAACTGCCTCAGCCATGTCGATGCTGTAGTTCCTGAACAGAGGGCCAGCCTAGCTGGTTCTCCCAGAGACTTGCACAGATGATGTGGACTGGCAGTGGCCCAGCCAATGTGTCAACTGATTTCTTTCCCAGACCCTCACTGCTGTCCATCCATGTCAAAACTCCTAGGAAATAATAGACTTAGGGAGACGGAAAGTTTAAAATTGAGTATGAAGTTCCTGGCTTGCTTAGTTTAACTTGAAGATTGTACATGAGCTTTAAGATGGAAAAATTTTGGGCCGGGCAGTGGTGGCCCACGCCTTTAATCCTAGCACTCAGGAGGCAGAGGCAGGTGGATCTCTGTGAGTTAGAGGCCAGCCTGGTCTACAGAGCAAGTTCCAAGCCAAGCTCCAAAGCAATACAGAGAAACTATGTCTCAAAAAAAAATGGAAAAATTTTCCAAAGCTGACAAATAATGTTTTATACAAAAATACTTAAATAGCTTTTCAAAATCAAGTATTCTGCTAAAAAATAATAATGTATTGTGGCCAAAAAATGGGTACTTTATGTAATTGGAAAAAGCAAAGTATTATAAAATACCATTAACACCTTTTAAGACTCACATAGAGAAAAATTTTATACAATGTAATTAAAAGAAAAAATAATGCAGATTAAGCATTAGAACAAAAAACAGTGTCAGTGCTCCTTGCAAAAACATTGTAGAGTACTCGATGTTCCTAACAAGTGTTTAAAACTAATGAACAAATATGCATTCAAAGAGATTTGGTAGCAAAGAAAATGGAAAATGGACTTTGAATTACTTCTATTCCAGGTCATCTGTTCCGGGACCCTAATGAAGTTAAATAGTGCAACTGAAATTGTAATTTTTGGTTCTCTGACTAAAGGGACTTTTTTAAATGTACACATCTTTGTACCACTGTAGTTAATTAGGTGAAAAGGAAGAAGTTGACTAAGGAATACTGAGAAGTATCAAAAACAATAGACCCTATCTAAAACACTTTGCAGAGTTGTCTGCATAGTGCTAAGATATTTTAATGGAATGTCTTTATTACCACCAACTGTTCATCTGCAGCCAAAATCTCTCCAAGATGTTTTGTTGTTAGTGCCAGAACCATAAGAGACTGTGGAATCATAAAGGCCTGGTGGACCATGGGGTTACACACTCATCATCTCAGCACTTCAAAGCTGCGGCAGGTGGATCATGAGTTCAAAGTCAACCTGGACTACATAGTAGGAATCTGTCTGGAAACAAAACAAACTAATGGTAGGGACCAGTGAAGGTGCTGGACTTGGGTGCCTGGGCAGGAACTCCAGGGTTGGGAAGACTAATTCTGATGGTCAGAACAAAGCAGAGCCAGGTCTGTGAAGACAACCTGTTAAGGCAAGTGACATTTGAAATGGGGGTGGCCTCAGGTGATCTTTCCTACTTCTCTGTTGCAATTATTTATATATGCCTTCATTATGTCCTATAGACATACTGATTCTTAAAAACTGTTCCCCTGTGCTGGATGGTGGTAGTGCATGCCTTTAATCCCAGCACTTGGGAAGCAGAGACAGGTAGATCTCTGTGAGTTCAAGGCTAGCCTGGTCTACTGAGCGAGCTCCAGGATAGCTTCCAAAGCTACAGAGAAACCCTGTCTTGAAAAAAAAAAAAAACTGCCCCCTTGACTTATCTAATATGGCGATGCTGGCTATGGCCTTGATTTGGTGTCTGACAGACAGAAGGTATTTAATATTTGCTCTTGGCAGTCTACTTAAATGATTGACAAGTCTTCGAAGTCTTCCAGATCTCTTCCCTGAGCTCTTGTTTCTGATTGAGAGCTCAAGATCCATCTTTCCAGTTGAGTGTTGGACAGCCCTTGCTGTCTGCATAAAGACACTTCAGATGACAGGCCCTACCCACATCCACAACCCTTCCCACCCCCACCCCATAGCAAAGCTGTCTTGCTACCATTCTTCCTATTCCTTTCCTCAAGGAATATTCAAGTAGGCAGGGATGTTTAAAGAAGATAGCAAGCAGTCTTGAAAGACACGAATTTTTCCAGGCTTCAGTCTGAGCAGATTGACAATATGAAAATGAAGGAGACCTCAGCAGTAACCTCTTGCTAAGAAAATGTGATGGCTATGTGATGGTTTTTCTTCTCAGTGCTCCCTTCCTTAGAGACCTGTCCTGACCATGCCCAATTAGTTCTACCAGGACTGCCAATCACAGGTCTTCACTCTTCTTGATCACACTGTCAATGAGAGTCTCACTTCTCAGAGACAGAGGCTCATAGGGAGGCAGTGGGTACTGAGTCACTTCACAATCCAAGCCTGAGGTCTGCTCTTCTGAAGTTCTCCCTGTACGTACTTAAGTCTATAAGCAACACCCCACACACTCATGCAAGCACCCCACCCACTCATGCAAGCACCCCACCCACTCATGCAAGCACCTCATACACTCATACATGAAGCCCACCCACTCATGCAAGCACCCCACACACTCATGCAAGCACCCCACATAATTGCACTAAGCTATTTCTTCTTACTTCAGATCCTGTTTCTTATAATCATAATAAAAGAACCTTGATACAAAGGAAAACTAGAGAATACTCAGATATGTGCATGGATTATTTAGTTGTTTTCAAAATGACTAAAGAAAAGTGTGAAAGGTTTGTAGTGGGTTTTATAACACATTCTAGGGCTTGAAACTCTAGAAGGAAATATAATAAGTGAAATGTCTCCAAAGGCATGAAAGTTTTGAGGAGATAAAACTATCCACCCACCCACCCTAAACTTAAATAAGAATAGGAAAACCTTTATAGAAACCATGGTGAATATTGATATCAGGGCAATCCTTATTTTTAAAAGATGTGGGGGGGATGGAACAAGGGGCTTAGACTCAAGGCCAAACACAAAAGCTCTCATGTGAATACGATTTCAAGGCTCAGGCACAGAGACTTCTGAAGCCTGCTGGTATTTGTAGTTATTGATGGAAAGGGAAAAAAAGAATGTTAGAAGAAAATAATTAACATTAAACCCCTAATCTCAGGTTCTGTGCTAGGTGATTTACATATTTCTTGATAAATTAAATAGAAATAGAAAAGGGAGTGCAGATGATTTAAGCTCCATGTTGAAATCACCCTAACTCAGGGAACTTTCTTCCTCTAAACCCGGAGTATTGTAATGTCTTATCTGTTGTCAATACAAGTTAAACAGACGAGCAGAAATGCAAGCCACTCCCCCATGTCTAAACACTTCAAGATTGTAAGTCCAAGTTAGCCCACGCCCACCTCACTTTTCTCATTGCTGCCACTATGCATTTCCAGCCGAAATATACCTTTCCACCCTTAAGCTGCCTTTTTATCACAGCAAAGAAAAGAGCAACTAACACACACCTCTTACCAAGTATGCATCTCTTGGGATGTGGCAGGCAGCCAGGCGTAGTGGTGTGTGCCTGTCATCCCTGCACTTGGAAAGTAGAGGCAGGAGGATCATGAGTCTAAGGCCAGCCTGGTCTCCATAGCAAGAAAACATATAACATGGTGTATCAATATAGTCTAACCAAGGCTGGCTGTACACAGCAATCACTTTCTAAATTCTAACTTGGGTTAGCCATGTGGCCACGGTTAGTAGCATCCTCAGCAATCACATCACACTGTGGCCACATAGGAAGGTAAGGATTAATTTAAACTGTTGGGTTGCTTTCATAGCAATGCCTACTAAGCCACACTGTCCTGTGGTGTAAATGCAGCTTTTACAGGTAGTGTTATATCATCTCACCTGGTGATCTTCGGATGCTTCATGTCACTGTGGTATTCAATATTGATCCTACGTACTTCCTTTGAGACTAATTATCAAGCTTCTATTCCATATCTTCATATGGGGTTTGATTGAAGCACTAAGTAGGATCACAGATCCAGAACCAATGTGGGGAACAGGAGAAACACCTGTAACAGGTATCAGCTTAGCTTTTTGAAACTGTTACTGCCAGCTATTCACTTCAGGACAATAGAATGCACTTCTTGGGAAGATTCAAGAATTCAAATAAAGAAAGATAAGTGACACCTTGCAGAGGACACTGTAGGAGTTTGGAAATACAGACATCTGAGGACAGTGCTTCCATTTATGGGAAAATATGAATATATGATTTTAAGCTCTAGAGTGCTGGGGACTGTCTCTGTGTGCCTCCAGCTCATCTTGGATTCTTGAAGAAAGCATCCCTGTGCACGTCAAACTCATGTAATGGCTCCTCCATGAGGACAGCCTTGTCTGCTTCATCCCTTTTAGCATTCTTGACAGATCCTACCTTCTGTTACAGATGTTGACAGAGGGTCTTGTGTCACTATCACAAGCTCATGACAGGCTGTACTTTTCTGTTTCTCTTGTGCCCAAATAATCTAAGTTGCTCCTCACTGGTACCAAACAGAAAGGAAGCTTGCAGAACAAAAAAAAAAAAAAAGAAAGAAAGAAACCATATTGTGTTTTTGAATCCAGGAGACAGACTGACAGCTCCGAGTGTCAGAGGCTTTTACCCCCTGAGTGGGTGCCCCACTGAGGCAGAGGCTCTGCCCACCTCTTCCTGCTCTGCAGAAACCAGCACTGTATTCAGTACATGGTGGATGCTCATGGAATATTCTTAGAGTGATGACTGAAATAAGCCATTCTCCTGAGAAGATAATATCACTTTCCTCTGCTTTGTGGTAGCACTTTTAGAAGGTGTATCTGGGGGTAGGAAGGAGACCTAAACTGTCCTAATTATTCTGGGAATTTATCTCCAAGCCACCTCAGGACTCCTCAACTCAGAACAGTCTCTGGCTTGAGCTCCCCTCCATCACACACACAAACACACACACACACACACACACACACACACACACACACACACACACACTCACCAGTACTAAGATCTCCCCCTTTCTCTTTTGAAAAACCTATGTTCTACAGCAGGCTTGACACATTTAGCAAATAAAAATACAAGAGTCCCAGTTAAATGTGAATTCCAGATAAACAAACAATATTTTCCTAGAATAAGTATATTCCATGAAATATTTTGGGCATTGGGTACTTTAAAACACTGTCATTACGTGGAACTCAGAGTCACCTGGATGATCTGTATGTGACTGGCAGCCCCCTCCTCAAGGCATGCCACATCTGCTTCCCTCCCACGTAGATAGCCTTCTCCTCAAGTATTGCTGGGTGTTTGCCTTAAGTCTCCTCCCCTCACCGTTAACCCTGGACACGTGATGGCTTCTGTGCCGGTAACACCACATACTATAACACCGCTCATCAGCAGTCACACAGTGTTTGACAGAGGCTTTGATCCATCTTAGCCTTTGCCGAGCTGTTGGAGAGGTAACAATACATCTGCTTAGAAGCCACTGGCAAAGCCATAATAACAATGCGGGGCTCTAAGTCTGGAGACTCATGGATTGTCATCTTTGAAGGACTTTGTTCTCCCCACAGTCCCTCCACTTCTAAGTCAAGGTCCCTGAAGTCCCCTGGAGTCGAAGTTCAGGGCAGTGATTTGTCAGCAGGAAAGGGAGTACTACTTACCAGCTTTCCAGCAGGTGACTTCCATGACCTAAGCCAGCACCTTGGTTGGAGCCCACCTTGACATCAGAAGACTGACTCCAGAATGTTCTTTAAGACAGCACCTGAGGTGAAAGAACAAACATAAGTGGCTTGTTCCCTGTCTGGTTCTGTATGCCTTTGTGTTCTTCTAGGTCTCAGAGAAACACAGAGTGTGGGGGGGAAGCAAAGGCAACACACTGGCTGGCATAATTTCCCCCCAATCCCTAGGTCTCCTACAAGCTTAAGTAACTCACAAATGGCTCACCTTTGGAAGGTTGTTTTTCTGCTAAAAGATTGGGTGTTTGATGTCTCCATCCTGAGACTTTTTCTCCAGCCCAGCCAGGATTCAAAAGAATTTTCACTAAAACCATCTGCTCTTTAAAACATGATATGTCTTAGACACACACACACACACACACAGAGAGAGAGAGAGAGAGAGAGAGAGAGAGAGAGAGAGAGAGAGAGAAGAGAAGAGAAGAGAAGAGAAGAGAAGAGAAGAGAAGAGAAGAGAAGAGAAGAGAAGAGAAGAGAAGAGAAGAGAAAGATTCAAGCCTCAAGTTCTCATCTTGGCTGGATGTACTCTGGATGGACTGGGTTCAATACATGGACAGCTCACAAGGCACTGCTTTGTATTTGGAAATAGGTCTATGGTTGGTCCAGCCTGGACTATCATTCTAAAAGGTATTGGTAGACAAGCAAAGTGTTAGCTTCTTAAGCTTTTACTTCTAATATTTTGGGAGTTGTTCCATTTCATAGCAAATCGAGAAGCATGTAACCGTGTGATGTTAGCAGAGGTGTGCATATAGACCAGAACTATTGTTCCTTCATCAGAAACTGGGTCACAATTATCTCAACGGCAGTCCTCTGTGAACCTACAGAACATGCACAACATCTAGGGTTGTTTCCCTGATAATCAAACCACGAGTACACTATTCTTTGTGATAGAGATTGCAGGTATCTGTCATGATGCCAAGCCCCTAAAGTTTGCAATTTTTCAGAGGAGACAAATTTTAATGATTTTGGAATGTTCTGAACTGAAACTACCTTCCTAATAATTGCCAAGATATGTTGGCACATAAACTAAACATAGTGCCAAAAGAGAGCAGCATTTTAAAGCCTTGGTTGACATCTTTGCTTTTCTACCCAGCAGGCAGCCTGGCTTCCCAGCTGAAAGCCTCTCTCTACCCAGGGACATTCTGGGGTCAAGTCCCTGCCTGCTTTTCTATCTCAAAGCTGGGAAATTAAATAACCATGTTCTGAACAGCTTCGGGTCTTATTCTGCTTTGGAAATAGATTTACAAGGTTTCATAGTCGGAGGCGAAAAAATGAAGACATTCTTACTATAGAGGAACCCGTAGCCTCGGATGCTAACAATGTAGGTTTCTGAAAGTTCCAATAAAAACAAGACCACAGGCAGAGAGTCACAGGATGTTTGTAAATTAGCCAGGGAGAGGCAGTGATTCTGTTCACAGCCCACCAGGGCTGTGTGATGGGGAAAGCGTGTGAGAAGTTCCAGATGAGTCTTTTTTTCTGCAGTCTCAGGAGGCAGGGTAGTACAAAGGCTGAAGCTGTGAAGCGGCTGTGCCTTTCAAAGAATGAGCTCGAAATGGTGACACTGATAACAAAGGTCCAGCAAATGCGCTTCAAAATGAGGTCTCCCTTCGAGTTTCCGCTGCTGTGGCCAAACTGGTTCGATTCCTGCCAGCAGTTATGAGCGCCTTCTTATAAGGAGCCGCCCCACTCTTGAGTAGTCCCTGAGCAGTCCCCACTACGGAGGTGCCTGCCTGTGTGCATGCCAGCGTCATCTGGTGTGCAGAGCACGACTTCTCGGGCTGGCACCGGGAGAGATAACATAGAATGCTGGTGTGGCTCTGAGGAGTGACTAGGTAGAGCTTGGCTCTGACACCAGCCCCAGGAAAGAGGTGTTGGCAGCATCTTTCACGCCTTTAGGTTTACACAGCTCAGCTCAGGAGAAATCGATTTATTTTATTTTATTTATTTATTTTTTTTGGTAGTTATAACATACAACTCTGGGAACTAAAGCAGCATAAAAATCCCCTTCTGGGTAAGATGTTTTTTAGTTTGCAAATGACGGTTGAAACAGGCTCAAGCAGAATGTGGCAGCTTGGGGTGGGCTGCAGATTTGTGCACCCGGGTCCTGTTGCTCAAAAGGGGCCTGCAGCTCAGCCTGGTAGGGAGCAGCCTCAGTGGGATTGACATCTGTGGACAGCAGGTCTGTTTGTGTGAGCTGCACTCAGCTAGCGTTCAGCTTGGGGTCTGCCTTGAATGAAAGAGATGCCCCAACATTGAAAACCATCTGAGTGCCAAGGCAAATGCCGACTTGTTTGTGCTCCCAGAGATCTCCCAAGTGCTAAAAACTTCATGATGGGAATAACCTCCCCCCGCCCCTTTCTGAGTCTGGTGGAGACTCAGCAAGTTCTGCAAGCTCTTGGGACCACTACCCTTGCCAACTGAAAATTAAAACCGATTTGGCTAGATAATAAAGGGCCATGAACATAATTCTTTTTTCTAGATTTGTCAGGAATTTGATGCTCCTGCAGGGATCAAAGGGAGACACTGGGAGCTGCTGTAAGGGCAGTGTTGCGTCTGAAAGTTGTTCGTTGTTTTTTATTCTACAGCCTTGATTCAGACTTAGGCAGAAAAATTCCATGGTGTGAGGTACTGGTTGTTCTTCAGGACACCAAAACCAAACGAGCTCTGGGCTACCAAACGAGCGTCCTTGAGGGGCTTCTACATAGAGCTCCTACACACAGCATCTAAGTTAGAAATATGTAGTTGTAATTTTAATTTTTTTTTACATTTTTTTTTTATTTTGGGGCTTGGAACATACAGGTGACCATTCAGAGGACAACTAGTGGGAGTCTCTTCACCCAAGATGTGGGGATTCGGGAGCTAACTCAGGTTGTCGGGCTTGGCACAAAGCCCTTTACCCAATGCCATCTCACCACCAACCCTTGAACTACAAATATTTTTTGCTGCATGCTTTTAATAAAGGCTTCAGAGGAAGGAGGAGGAGGAACAGTAGGAGGAAGAGATTATTACAATAAAGATGAGTGAATGAATGTCAGTTAAGAGGTTTGAGTCAGGAAGCAATCATTAGCATTTTCTGGATGGCTGTTACCTGCTGTGTGTGTTCTGGGCACACTGTTGGCTCATGTATGATTGCATTTTGCAGAATCAGAATCTAAGTAACAGAGAAGTGGACAGTGTCCCTGAGGTCAAGAAGCCAACAAGGGACAAGCAAAGCCAGCATTTAAATCTATACAGTCTTTCAATTTAACCTGGGCTGTTAATGCCTGGATTTCCCCTCCTCTTGGAACCTTAAATCGTGCCCCCACCCTTTGGCAGATGTGCTGTGGTGATCTATATAAGCTTATTAAAGCACAGGTCCCAATTCTGACAACCCCTTCTGAGTTTATGGCAAAATAAAGCAAATAGTGTCACATACTTCTTTTTGTAGCGTGTCATCCATTAAAGTCCTTTTGTAAGAGCAATGAAATCCATCATTTAAACCCTTCTCATAATGTATATGACTAATGTGACTATTTAATTGAACATTTTAATACTCAAATTCTTTCTAAGCTTCCACTCAAACTTAATATTAATAAAGGCAGTTAATACCAATAAATCACAAATATAGCTCTTGTGTTCTACTTTTAAAAATAAATAAAATCATAATGCCTTTAAAATGCATACATACATTCTACCAGCATGACAACTGTGCCTTTGGGTGGGCAGTCCTCTCTCTGATGTGATTACTGACAGACATGTATATTCTTGCTCTCTTGAAATACCTCACAGATGTACTTTACATACACCCTTCATCTGCCCTTGCCTTCTAGCTTGTTAAAAATTTATTCATGGGTAAAATTTAAAAATAAACAGAAATAGCTATCATCGTAAGTTGCACAGTCATCTGTAATCACAACCATTATAGCACATCAGTAAACATCAAAATAAATCACATCAGAATGGCAAAGTGAGAAGCAACAACATTACAGACCTGTCTGCAATCGTCTCCATGTTCCTTTAAAGGGAAAAGAAAAGACACAGTTCTGGAGTCCTGATATTTTATAATTATGACCAGGTTCTTCTGTATTGCATAACTTGCCCCATCACATCAGGTGTCTTGACCCTGCAGTTAAGAGTAGTCAACCTGGATGGATTTTGTCTGCGCCTACCTAGTTCAGTATTCATGCACTCGCTTATCCATTCATTCAGTCAACAAACACTGAGTGCTTCCATGCATGCCCTTTACTCCTGTCTCCTAAGAATGCTTACGATAGTCAATGACATCATTTATTAAATACATCAAGGTTTCCTGCCTTCTAACTTTCAGATTTTTCCTGGCAGCCTCATGTTAAAATGAGAAACTTCTTCCTCTGGGACCTAGACCAAAATGTAGGCCTGCATCCTATCCGAAGCGACTTTTGTGGAGTTCATTTCCCCTCTGAGTGCATTAGAGTCTAATCATGTCCAGATCTCAGTAGAAAAGCATCCCAAAGCTGCATATGTGTCACCTGTCTCTGGCTATTTGTCCTGCATATGCATACCTAAAAGCCCAGGATCTCTTCTGTCACTGTTGAGAGTTGGACAGAGTTGTGCCTGGATGGTAGTAGAGCAAAGGAGTCAACATCCCTACTGTGCTATTGTCTTGATGCTGTGACAAAGTTCTCTGACAAGACCAATTTAGGGAAGAAAGTGGTTTTGATTGCAGGAGCCACAGTCAGGAAGCAGAGACAGATGATTGCTTATGCTTTACTTGCTTCCTTTGAGTCAGTCTAGGACTCTAGCCAATGGAATGGCACCACTCAAATTTAGGGTGGGTCTTCCCACCTCTATTAGCATAATCTAAATAATCCCTCACTCATGTGGCTGACAATCAACATTAATCACCACACCTATTGAGAGGACCACTCCCCAAGAACTGATCCTAAGGAACGGCGCAACATTCCTGAAAAACAGCACTTGACAGATGGAAACAGGAAGATCAGGAGATCAAGGCCAAGCTTAGCTACACGAGAACAACAAAATCTTTTTTGTTGTTGTTGTTTTGTTTTTTTGAGACAGGGTTTCTCTGTGGCTTTGGAGGCTGGCCTGGAACTAGCTCTTGTAGACCAGGCTGGTCTCGAACTCACAGAGATCCTCCTGCCTCTGCCTCCCGAGTGCTGGGATAAAGGTGTGAGCCACCAGTGTCTTATACTTGGATTTCCCAGAGTCTTTCAACCTTACAACTGTTACTTTCAATGAGAAAGTTCCTTAACAGTTTTCAAAATAAAAGATCAAGAGAGGCGGAGAGAGGGAGAGCACTTTTACTTCAAGACAAAGGTTAAAAACACGGCTGTTTACGCTCTAGATTTGGTTTTGACTGCAAGGAAGTCAGAGAGGGTAGTGAGGGGGAAAAATCAAGGTAGAAAAGCAAGGGAAAAAATTACATAATGAATACAGTAGTTCTATCGTGACTATTCCAAATGTCCCTAAAAGTCTCTCCCGCTCTCCCTCCCCTCCAACTCTCCTTCCTCTCTCTCCCTTTCTTCTCCTTTTCCCTCCTTTCTCCACATTTAAAAATATGTCCTTTTCTGCTGGAACAGAATGGCTGTAAGGATGAGAGACCTTGAGGAAATCCATGGACAGGAAATTCTTCAACCTCTGCAGTCAATCAAAGTGTGGCTATTCACTTTTTACAACAAAAGAAATGTTTTTAAAGCTTCCTTGTTTACATGACTGCATTAGATTTTTAAGAAGCCCATAATAGAAACTTGCTGACTCATCACAGAACTCCAATTGATTCAGAAAATGCCATGAAGAAAATCTCCACTGGGTGTTGGGGGCCTTCTTATTCCGGAGTGGGCTTCATTGGGCCTTTAAATTGTACCCCAAGACTTGGTTCATCATTTCAGACCTGTTGGGATTTTATTTATTTGATTTTTATTTTTCAATTCCAGGTTTCCTCCTGTGGTAAGTCATTCAGCAACATTCTTTGTTCTACCTTGAAATAACACAGACGGCAACACACACCGCAACAGCAAAAATTCATTTGCCAAACACAGCCAGACGCATGAATCACAGGACTGTTGAGAGATGAGTTTTTAACTTGTTACTGAGGCACAAAACAGGACTTGCATGGGAGCCAGCAGGCTTTTTGTTTCTGAGCAGATGTGAAATGTGTTCTCTTCCGTTGGAGATAGGCCACAAGAGGTTGGGGAAACAGGCTTGCTTTAATTCAAAGTCACCTGAAACCTTGTTTGAAGTTCATTAAGGCAATTCAATTCAATTCAGCAAACATTTCCAGTGGGGCCTTCTGGGAGGTGCTGTGTGTGCTGATGGCTTTGGAAGCCTTTGTGAGACCTGAGATCTCAGCGATCCCCTCAGATACCAAGGGCTAGCAACTGCACAGCTTCTTCTCACCTGGCCTCAGTGACCCTCAGAAGACTACTGGGACACACTGGGACCTGGTCTTGATGCTTCAGCTAGACTGGCTGTCCATCAGTCCCCTGGGATCCACCTGTCTCCTCCCAAATGCTGCTATTACAAGCACATGCCAGCACATCTGGCTTTTCATACATGGGATATGCAAATCAAATTCAAGCCCTCATGCTTGTAAGGCAAGCACTTCACTGACTGAGCCATCTCTGCAGCCGTGATTTGCTTGTTTTAAACTCTTGGCATAGCATAAACCAGACAACAGAGCCATTCCCTGGACTGTAAGTCCCAAATCCATACTTTTGGGATCTCTATCCTCACCCCAGTCCACATACTATCAATGTACACATCAGTGCTTCTCAACCAGGGGTAAGTTTGCTGGGGGGGGTGGGGGTGGGGAGCTTGGGAATGTCTGAAGACACCCAGTCACAACTAAAGGGGAGGTGATGCTAATGGCATCGGGAAGGGAGGGGACAGGGATACTTCTTAATGTCGATGCAGTTCAGAGGTCACCCCCTGTGAGGAGGCATTAGAAAGCCCCAATGCCCACAGTGCTATGACTGGGAAGATTCTGATGTAGACCATATAATGTCTAGCATTGCTAACCTATTTTGACTTCTGTGTTTCTGACACCCCTTCCGTTTTGCTAACTCAGTTATCTAATATTAGGTTAATCTAATGCTTCTGAATCCTGGCAACTAAGCAAAACACCCTCCCCAAGAAAGATGCTTAATAAGTAGAGCAGTAGTGGGAAGTCACGTGTCTCTTCATTCATGTATTCTATAATGGCCTCACAGATATTTATTGATCTTAAGGGGCATTTCCTTGTTTGTTTTGAAACAAAATTTTTCTGTGTCATTCAGGCTGATCTCAAACTTTCGATCATTCTGCCTTAGCCTCATGAGTGCTTGGACCAAAGTTTGTCCCAACATATCCAGCTTGGATATCTTTCTGGGGATGTCAAGGTGGGCAGTAGGTATGTGATATGAGCAATAGAGACATGGTCCTACCTCAGGAAGCCTACATCTAAATGAAACAAAGGGTGTGTCAGGAAGATGTATAGGGCAAGGAGCAAGGGGGACAGACCTAGGGCACCAGTGGGTAGAGAATTCCTGGAGGAAGAGGCAAAATAGAACATCTAGAAGATGAGAAGGAGCTGAACCAAGAGGAGGAAGTTGTGTTCTACGTGGGGAACTGTGTAGCAATACTAAGAACTGTGTAGCAATACTAAGAGATGAGAAAGCCACGTACATCTGAGGCCAGAGCTCAGGTGTGCGGCAGGGTAAAGGAAATGAAGGGCCTCCTGGCCACACATTCAGAAGCCACTCAACAGAACTTAGGCAGAACTGCCATGAAATCTAATCTCATTATAAAGCATCACTCTGGCCAGAAAAATGCAAAGCCCAAGTTCAGAGATCCCCACATACTTGCCAGGTAGGTCAGTAGGAAGGACAATGACAAATGGTAGCAAGGAGGCAGAAGAGCAGGAACCTGTACACTGTTGTGAGAATGTAAAATGCTGCCTCGATGGTACAATGGAGGGGCCCCAAAACAAATAAAGAGAACTACCATATGCTCCAGCAACCTTGTTTCCAGGTGTACACTCAAAAGAACTGAACTCAGTACCATGAAGAAACAAGAAACATTGATGCTTCCATGCCACTGGAGCTCCAAAGTAGAAGCAACCCAAATGCTCATAGATGGGCAGATAATAATTTATTTTTTAATTTTAATATTTTATTTATTTAATTTTAATATTTTATTTTTTAATTTTTTAATTTTAATTAGAAAGAAGATTATTTTACATGTCAATCCCAGGTCCCTCTCTCTCCCCTCCTCCCCTGCCTCCCCAACTAACACCCTACCTATCCCATACCCTTTCTACTCCCCAGGGAGGGTGAGGCCCTCCATAGGGGGTCTTCCTAGGCTATATTGCACAGCAAGATCATGCAGCTAAAAAAAACACCCTCAGAAGTTGCAAAACTCAGACGTTGAAATCGTTTCAATCTTGTTGCAGTGAGCACAGTGAATATGAAGTAAGGTGGCCTTAGAAGAGCATGGCAGCCTGGGACTAAATAGTAGAAGTAGCAAGAAGAGATATTTAGCTGAGTCCTCACTAACAACAATCTTAGAGGTACAGATTAACGGAGATGGTGCGTTTGTCTGCTATAACTTAATACCAGCACTAGATTTCACTCAGTGGACTCTCAATAAACATTTGTTTACAGTGAATTGGGTTAAATTTGATTCCATGCTCACCAACCAACTTCCTGACTACGAGTGAGCTTCTTAGGAGTCTTGTCTTTTGATGTGGGGTGAGTGTGTGTGTGTGTGTGTGTGTGTGTGTGTGTGTGTGTGTGTGTGTGTGTGTGTGCTCGAGCATGTTTGTGCAGGTGCAAACACCCACAAGCACATTGTGAGTGCCCAAGGTCAACATCACATGTCTTCCTCATGCTGATTAGTTTTTGTCAACTTGCCACAAACCTAAACAAATCTAGGAAGAGGGAAACTAAACTGAGAAACTGCCTCCAACAGATTGAACTGTTGCATGACTTAGCCCTAGTCCACTGTGGATAGTGGGCAGGTGGTCCTGAGCTATGTAAGAAAGCTGAGAAAGCCAGTAACAGCACACCTCTGTGGTCTCTGCTTCAGTTCCTGCCTGACTTCCTTCATTGACAGACTGTGACCTATAAGATGAAATAAATGCTTTGGTCATAGTGTTTATCATAAAACCAAACAGAAATCTAGGGCATTCCTCTGTCTCTCTCCACCTTCTTTTTGGGACAGGGTCTCTCAATAAAACTGGAACTTGTCAATTCAGAGAGGCTCTCTGACCAGAGAAACCCTGGAATTCTCCTTTCTTCACCTCCTAGTTCCTGGACTACTGATACATGCTGCCGTGCTTGGCTGTGTGCACTGGTGCTGGGAATCTGTGCTTAGGTCCCCTTGGTTACATAGCAAGCTCTCTTCTCACTAAGCCATCTCTCCAGCCCTTAATTTTTTTTCTATGTGCATAACTTGTTCTGGTTGACCAAAAATATTCAACTCTAATTGGAACTTCCATTTCTACCATAAGTTATGTGGTTGTCATTATGAATGCCATGTTGATCTCCGACACCGGTGGTTCTTTACCCAGCATCCTACTCTTCTGCCTCCCAGCAGTACACTTTTCCAGTCACTTACTAATCCCCTTACCATAAATCCTTTGTGCTTCTGATTGACTGGTCCCACTTTCAGCTTCAGGTGGGTCCTGACTGCTTTAAGTTAATCATCACTCTTCACCATGGCCTATCCACTCTAATGACTGTCAAATTCAAGAAGAATGTCACTTAGAAAACTAGAGCTGAGGTGATTCCCATTCCTGACAATGTAGCTTCTGGGCATAAAGGAAGCCAGTTTGCTACCAGATGGATGGTTAATTCTGTACATTGGTCTGACTGGACTATCATGCTCAGATGGGAATATTGCTGGGGAGGGTTTGCAGATATGTACATAATTTTTGAATTGGAAGAGTAATGCAATTTACTCTGCACATTATGGAGTGAAAAGGAGGCTGCCTGAAGACAGGACTTTTCCTGCAGACTGCCTCCATGTGGGCCTGTAACAGCAACTCCTCCGGGGCTCTCCTGGGATTGTGTGGATGGGTTCTTTCAATCTCAATTCAGCCCCCCAATTTGTTCCCTTCCTCTGAAGAACTCTGACTAACACAGCCAACTTGGGAGAAGTCATTCTGAGAAGAAGAGACAATCATAGAGGTCATAAACAAGAGCGTGGATCAGAGCATGGTAAAGCCTGTCCCTACCCATCAGGATAAACAGAAAGCCCACTGTTTTAATGCCCATGGAAATTTCGTGTGCCTCAGAGAGCACAAACCCCAGTGGGAGAAGAGACTCTAGGGTCAGCTAGGCCTGGCTGCGGAGTTCAGTAACATCACCACCAGGAGGTGAGTTCTGTCCTTATCTGTTTCATTGCTCACAACGCCTCATCCCAGTCTCAGGCCCACCTACTTAGTGGTTAACACCATCAGCACTACCCACTTCCTCTTTCCCATCTTGTAGGAGAGACTGGATCTCACTGGTTCTGTCTGAAAGGCAATGCTGACTCTTTCCACTGTGGCATTTACCCAGACTTATCTCTATCAAGCGTGCATGATAGGTATAACTGTTAGGACTTACCCTCAGAGCTTGGCCACGCCCTCTACCTACATGGCAGCTACATGCTATGGAGGACTGGAATGGATATCAGGCAGGCTACATAATGTTTTGGGCCCAACCAGTACCTTTTCATTACAAACGGCCTTTTCAAACAGTTTTGAATTGGATCATTAGTGATAATAATAAGCAAAGTCCCCTAACTCTTGACATAGCCAATGACTATACAATCATAACTGCAAAGTCAACATAAAGGTACTTTTCATTGTGCTAAAGGTATCTGTCAGTTTTTAAAATGTTAATTCTGCCAGCCAAGTCGCTTCTAACAAGAATATGCTGCTAATGTGTCTAAAATTTATGTTTTCAAACTCAAAGGATTCTTGTAAGTTCCAGAGAGCCGAATTAGACCCATCCAAATAGGTCAGATTCACTCCAGAAACTCAATCTCTCCCTGGTCCCAGACTTCCTTCCCTCACCTTGGGACCCCCCAGGAACCCCTCCCTCATCTTACAATCTTCCCCTCAAGTATCAGGACCTAAAAATATTTTTTTTCTTAAACTTAACCTTGTCCTCTATTCTGCTAACATCTTGCCAGGTCTAAGAGGCACCAGAGAGTTCCATTCAGCCTGGACTGCGATGGACCAACCAGCTACCCCAGGACATGGCAGCACCCCAGCTCTCTCAGGTCCCCCAAAGATGGTCAACAACCCCCCAGGTCAGCAGGAAGCAGTCTTGAGAATTCAACGCCCTTATTCCCTAACCTGCCATGTCCAACACCCCACCTTTTTAATAATAAGTGAAGGTGGGAATGAAAGGTTCAGGCATTAATGCTGACCTGCCCGTACCTCTTTAAGAGACAGATTCCACCCCTGAGAATGGGTGGGGCATGCACTCATACTGCTTGAGGACTACCCATGAACAAGCTCCCGCATCTAAACTCACACCCTTACCCCCTCCTCTGCTTGTCTTTCTGGTTGGTTGACCACCTCTCTCTCCTCTCTGCTCTGTTCTTGTCTCTTCTTCCTCCTGTAATAAACTTCATGCTTCATGTATCCTCTATGGTCCATGCTCCATTGTGCTGGTGCCAACCCCATCTCCAGGCTTATTTTTCTAATTTTTAAACTTTTACTGAAAGACCCCCGCCGAGGTGATCACTCTGAAATTCGGTAACCCCAATCACCAGGCGGAGTCGAGGACTTGATGTAAACAGCAAGAGGCTTTATTGCAGTTGTTTAACTCGCTAACCCCATTAGCTCAGGCCTTTCATCCACCTACCATGGAGGATGGCTGGGGAAAAGACCCTGAGAAACCTCGGGACAAAGATCTTATAGGACAGCATATGGGGAGTGTCTAGGGGTACACACAGGCTCAGGCTTGGAGGGCTTGCCCTGTGTTGATTGCTCAACTGGTTGTTATGCCCCATAGGCCCCCCCAGGGTGGTTGCTATGCTCTGCACGTCATTGCTGTGCTCTTGTCCGTAAAGCACACCCAGAGCCGTAAAACATAGCACCACCAGCTAACTTCTGATTGGTTCCCTGCCCCGAGGCAGGCATCTGACCTCTTAGTGACCAAGATAAGGTCAGGCAAGCACGTGCTAGGCTGTTATGGCTGCCGAAATGGGGAGCTGGTCCCTTCATTACAAAATTACTACACTTAGGTCACATCGCCCTGTGAGACCCTGTTTCTCTGGTCCATACATCCCACTCACCTTCCCTTTGTCTACCCAAACCCTAAAATTCCCTAGGTCCGTAATTTATTTATTTGTGCCCTCTGAGCTCTTGATTATAAATGACTACTACCTGACATATCCTTCTCCTTGAACCCTGACCCTTGTCCTGTCATGTCCATGCATAGGTCATCCATCTAAGATTATACCAGTTGAATGCCTCCCCTGCTGCTAATACTAGGGTCTTGGAGGACAAAACACTCATATTTACCTCTCATGATATTCAAAAGCAGATGAACTTCTAATTTCAGCCTCATCCTCACCTTAAGAAATGAAGCCTGAATCTGTACTTCATAAATGAAGAAAGTATGACCCAGGAAAGTTTAAAAGCTTGACCAGGCCTATGTCACCAGGGAGATTTCAGGCCTGGTTTTTCTCTTAGCACTGCACCAGGAAAAATCACACTCAGTCTGTGATACTCAGTCTGTGTGAGCCAGGTTGTGTTTGGTTCTGGTTAGGGGTCTGTAGTCCTAATGCATATTTGATTGACTTCTTATCATACCACCTGTTTTCCAGAGCCTCCCTCATTCCAACACCCCTATCTGTTGTCTTTCTGACCTGGGGATTGGAGACAATGGCCTCCTGTGTCCCAGAGACCTACACCCGTGTGTTGTGGTCTCCACATGTGTCCACATCTTCATCAAGCATCCTTCCCAACTCCTCTCCAGGATCAGGGGAAGTGAACCATCTTGTGGAATGCTTCCTGCAACTCCCCCCGTTCTGTTTACCCACCAGATCTAATTGTCATTCCCTCAGTCCTTTCCTTTATACCTGTAAATACTTTCCGTTCTCCTCATTCATGGACGCCCACAGTGGATCTCAGGATCTCCTGAAGCTTCCTGCATCTTATCACGTCTCTCTTCCAACCCCCTCCCAAGTTCCGGCTATCCTTCCCTGTGTTTACCCTTCCTTACTGTCAAGCTTTAAACCTTCTACTCCACCCCATCCTTAACAGGCCCGCACACAAAGATTCTCAGAGAAGCTGAAACTGACCTCTTTCTGAAGCAAGTGTCTCTTTCAGTGTTTTCCCCTTCCTCCCATCTTCAGTCTCGGACATGACAGTCCACCCACTCTTTCCAATTGGATTTTCTGTGACACTGTTGCTTCCTGAATTTTTTTCCCAGTTCTCTGATGGCTCTTTGGCAACACTCTTGGCAGGCCCATTTGCCATTGTCCCCCTTCCTCCTCCCAAGGTAGCTCCCCTGCCTCCTTGGAGAAGTACATTTACTGTAGTTTAGAAACTCCCACCTGTGTTGGTCCCTAACAGTGTGTCCACAGCCTGATTTCCAGTGCTCTGCAGTGTCGGTCCTCCTGCACGCCACAACTTATGTCCCGCTCAGAGTCTTTGAGCATCGTTTTTTTGTGTCACCTTTGGGGATGACTTTCCATTTCAACTGCCATAGCTGTGCTTGGATTCTCAGGCCCCAAATCTTAGTTTCAGTGTGTATAGACTTTTTTTTCTTTTTCTTTCTCTTCCTTGCTTATTTAGTCCTCATGGCCTTTTATTTCTTTTCTCTAGAAATTGACTAACAAGCCAATCTTAGTCTACATATTCATCACCTCATGTCAGTGTTGCTGCAGCTACTGTGCCTCTGCCCGTCCTCTGGCCTCCAGAACCCCAGCCCTTGCCATTTAACACTCAGCAATGCCCTCTGTTCCTGTTATTCGGGAACATTCTGCACTCCTCCCTTGCCTGCTATGGCAAGTCTGTGGTGTGCCGGTGACCTCCTGATGGTATCACCACAGCCTGCCTACTTCAGAGGGCAGCATCTTTGGGAATCACATCCCAGCTCTTACTGAGCTGCACAGACCCTGCCTGTCCCTTCTGCCCTGTCAGGGACAACCAAAAAAAGCTATCACAACCGTGGAAGATCTGTTTACTTTCCCATTTGGAGCTTGGAAGCAATTTGCCATTTCAGTAGGAGAACAGAAGGAAGGCATTTAGAAACAACAGTGACTTCACCAGAAGAGGGGGTTTCTAAAACCCAGTCACACAAAACAGACATTCTTATCCCAAGATCACACATGCGTGTTCTTTAAAAATCCAGATGTTGGGGTAGGCAAGATTGCTCAGTGGGCAAAGGTGCTAGCGACCCAGCCTGACTGTGATCTCTAGAACCAAAGTGGTAAAAAGAGAGAACCAATTCTCACAAGTTATCTTCTGACTGCCACATGAATGCACAGGTGTGTTCATTCCCACACTAAATAAACAAAGAAATAAATGTTAAAAAATAAAATCCCAAATGCTGGCGTGTGTGTGTGTGTGTGTGTGTGCGCGCGCGCGCGCGCGCGCGTGCACACACACACACACACACACACACACACACACACTGAAAGACCCCTGCTTCTCTGCTTTCCCTATGTTCTCTTGAAAGCAGTAACCATTAACAGAATGTTATATCTTTTCACACACGGTATATGCATTATACTCTGATATAATTACACATGTTTTACAAAAATAGATCATACATATTATCCTGCAATTTTTTCTCGGTAATCTGTTTTGGTGATATACTTGATACAGTGTTCTCTGGCACTCAGCCTTTCCCTAGAGATAATCACTAACTCCTGTAGGTTCTTCAGTGAGCATCCTTCCACACATTTTTAGTTTTGTGCTGGTAAAGGTTTAGTAGTTGAGTCTCTGGAATAAAACAAGTAGCCCCAATTTCTAACTTCTTGCCAATTCCCTTGGTATAAATACCCTCACATTCTGTAATTTTGAGATACTGCTATAGAACCATGGAAAGGGAACTAGCAGCTGTACAAATTCAGCTCAGGCTAGCAGGCACCTGAGCTCCAATGCTGTAGATTATACTGTGAATATTCTTCTGAATATTTCACAACACGAGAAAGCAAAATATTAAAAGGCAATTATCACTTGCCAGACAAGGGAAGCATAACTAGCTTATTAGCCATAATGAAGTGGGGTTGGAATTAAAAGCATTCCTCATGAAGCCCAAAGAAGGCCCCTCATAGTTTTAAATCGGCTCTGTTTAAAAGCCAAGGACATCTCAAAGCTTTCTGCTTTGTTGCCTGAGCAAATTATTTAAGGAAAGTCCACTTGATAGACAACGAAATATTCTTTAAAGACTCAGTAGAATTGAATTCACCAATTAGTATACTTGGACAAAGAGAGAACTTGATGAGATCATGCTGACCTCTCTTTGGCAGACTCATAAGAACAGGGCTGAAGTGCACACAGGTGCACGAAGGACCACTTCAGACTTGAGGGTTCATCAGAATTGCCCACAGGTTTTGCCAACCCACTGTATCTGGACCATACACACAGGCTTTCTGACTCCATAGGCCAGGGATTAAGGCTAGGGGTTTGCATTTGTCAAATTCCTTGGTAGTTTTAGCAGTGGTGGTTATGGTAATGGTTGTGCGTAGTGGTAGTCTAGAGACTTCACTGAGAACCACCAGCTGCTATCTATGAAATCTTAGCCCAGAGCCTAGGATCTCCCATATTCTTCCATCATATGATTGATTCTCTGCCTCTAGCGCAAGTTCTTCCAAATGCAGGCTTTCTTCTTGTGAAACCACAGACATGGACTGGGGGGAGACGCTCAGTGAATAAAATGCTTGCCACACAAGCTCATGCTTGGCTGAAAATCCCCTGCATATGCATTAAGACCAGACACAGAAGCATGCATCTGTAATTTCAGTGCTTCTGAGATAGACATAGGAGGATTCATGGGGCTTACTGGACAGTCAGTCTAGCTAATCAGTGAGCTCTAGATTCAGTTAGAGACCCTGTCTAAAAACATAAGATGGAGAACAATTGAGGAAGAAGTCTGGTATCAAGCTATGGTCTCCACATACATGTGTACATGCAATCAAGCACCCCCCCCCTCTCTCTCTCTTTCTCTAGTGCCCTTCCGCAGTGGTGACATTTCCCCCATTTCTTGTCTCATTCAGTATTTCCCATATTTGTTGAGTGTCTTGAAATAGCAAGCACCCTAGGCACCAGGAACTCAACACTGAATGAGATATAAAGATCTCCTGTCCCCTTGGGGGCGTACCTTCTAGAAGACAGCCGATACACAAATAAGCAAGCAAACATGCAGTGTGTCAGGTGGTAGGTACTGGGAAAATGGGTGGTGCAAAGAAGCAAAGAAGAAATCCTTGGAGCACTGGAGCATTTGAACAGAGCTTAGAGAACATTTGTACGTGAGCTATTGGAACATGTGGAGGAGAAGCTGGACCCAGAAGAGGAGAATCAGAAGTACGTCTGTGTGACCGAAACCAACTGAGGGAAGCAGCTGGAACAAGGCCAAGCCTGGGAAGACTGAACTAGCTCTCGGTTTGGGTTTTGGCTTCTTAGAAAAAGCCTCACTGTGTAAATCAGGCTGGCCCCAAACTGTGAACCTCCTGCCTTGGCCGCCTAGGTTGTGGGATTACAGTCATGGACACCATGCCTACTTGTACACTAGCATCTTTTACTGCAGAGCAAATTGCTCCAAACTCAAGTGGCTTCAAACAGCACTAGCTACTCCTTTCCTCTCTGCAGCCTTTGTGTGTGAGGATTTGGGAGTGACAGCTGGGCAGTGCTGGCTTGGCGTTCCTGCTGAGGTTCAGTCCAATGTCATCTGGAACTGAACCACAGCCATCAGTGGACTGGGCAGCTCTGGAGGAAATCTGTCATAAAGCTGGCAACTGGGTATTGACTGTTGCAAGGGGAAGTCATTTCCAATCCAGGAGATCCCTCCCTGGATCTTTTTAAGAATCATGCATAGTGACTGGCTCCTCTGAGGAAAGCAAATTCAAGACACTGAGGCAGATACAGCAATGCCTTTTATGACCTAACTTTGGAAGTCACACACAGGTCCTGATTCTGCATGAAAGCTTTCCTATGATTATGAACCTTGAAAAGGAAGGGATCTGGAAGCCATATTGACACCAGCTACAACATCCCACACAATTGTGAGGGCGGTAGCTTTTTCTCTGAGTGGAATAGTATTATGATTGGTTTTAACACCAGAATGGTATTAACAGTTGGGTTAATTAGAACTTGCCACAAAATAGGATCACCTGGGTAGGGAGCCTCCCCTGAAGAACTGTCCTAACTGCTTTCATTGACATGGAAAGACCCACCCCAAATGTGGGCAGCACCTTGTGGTTACAATCTAGATTTTTTATTTACAAAGGGGGTGTGGAAAAGGAAGATCATTCCTGCCTTTGGCAGACTTGGTCTTCCCTTTTGCCACTGAGTTCATTTACTCTGTACTGGGATCAGAACCAGTGTAGCCAAAATGTCATAGACTAGGGAGCATCAGTTCTCCAAAAACCTTCTGGACCTCCAGTGCCAGCTTAGGGGTTGATACCTCACCCTACCCCAATGAGAGACAGTAACTGCTATGGGACTGCCTGAGGCATTGAGCCCCAAGGACTGAGTAACCCCTGGATTCTCAGCTCTCAGTGTGATTCTGCTATTGTTACTATTTTAAAGATGACTTAATGTGGATTAATAGATTCAGATATATGAGTAGAGAGTGTACAGACAGAAAGACAGACCCCATTGGTTCTGTTCCTCTGGAGAACCATGACTCATACAAATTATGGGCCATTGGGAGTTTGTAGCAAAGGGTATTGTGATTTGTCTTGTTTTAAAGTGGTTTTTAAGAACAGCCTGGAGAATCCACCCTGAGCAGGCAAGTAGCCATAGTGGAAACAAGGAGAATAGCAAGAGTGTCACAGTGTCCACAATTCAGGAGGGATTATGGAGAGTTAGATGCTGGTGATAAAGGTAAAATGGGAAAGAAGAGTCTAGATCCTTCTGAATATGCTCTGAAGTTGATGTCAACAGAAGTCTTGATTGATAAGGATAGGATATGAAAAAAAATGGGGATCAAAACTGAGGAGGCAGAGGCAGAAGGATCTGGAGAGCTGGATGCCAGCCTAGGCTGTGTGGTGAGAATTTGCCCTAACAAAACTGAAAGGCTATTGACCTGAAGGAGTAGCCATTGCCCTGTGCTATATCCTGGCACCAGGCAGATCCCTTGCCATGGCAACTCACTGACGTGGAAGGGAGCTGCCAGAGTATTGACGAAATATTAGCCAAAGTCTGTCTAAAAGGCATTGATCCAACACACTGACATTTTGAATAAAAGGAAGCAAGTGTCATTTCCAATGAAATATAAAAACTAAAACTGTTGTAAAATTAACTGAGGCATGTGTAACTATTTACTAAAGCTGTAGTAGGCTATGTAGTTTCTCTGTCCCATGTCCCCTGGCAGCTTTTGGATGACAAAACAGTGTGTTTCATCTTTTGTTCCATGCCACATTAACAGAAATTCTGTTAACAAGAGGACATGCTCCATCATTACACAACTTTAAAGCCTTACTGTAAAAGCAGTATTTGTCTAAAACTTTTAACTTTTCCAAATATTTTTCCCAGCATTCTGAAAGCAGAGGCAGTAAGACCACAAATTTAAAGCCACCCTGGGCTACATAGCAAACTCCAACCAGGTCTGCAATAAGACCCTGTCCAAAAATGTTGTTTATTTGATCTGATGTTTGACACTTCATGTAGAATATCCTAAATCATTGTGGAGATCATCACTGAGTAGAACAATATTGGATTTATAGATTATATTTATAACATAATTTCCTGGAATTGTATTATAAACATAATATAGTTCCTGATCTGTTCTAAACTGAATTTGTTTTGACTGAAAGTCTTGAGCTTCTTGCAAATTGGTGAAACAGTGTTGTTGAAGCCACAATTTCACACTTAGGTATCAGACTGGGTCCTTCAATGCACTTTTCATTCTCTCATTACCCACTCACCCCTTCAGTATTCCATTCAACCCCCATACTCTACACTGTGAGTGAGACACGGAGACACAGACAAAACCTGAATGAGTAAAGTCCTGAGTGAATGTGTATTCTTGACATGGGCATTGCCCTGTCAAGGACCCTAAGACCTCAGATGCATGGAGGAATGCCAAAGCTTTCTCCCGGGGTAAGGTTCAGAGGAAAATAGAAAGGCCTTCCCTTCTAGTCTGTGTGGGGATATGGATAGTGTGAAGGTTGATTGGAAAATAGAAAGGCACTCCCTTCTAGTCTGTGTGGGGGTGTGGATAGTGTGCGCAGATAATGGCCACTGTACCTCCCTGCTTCCCAAAGGTTTACACACTAAAGACTGTTTCCCTACAAAGACTGTTCTTACTAAGATTAGCTAACCCCACCTCCTTGTTCAGCTGTTTACCGTAGACCCCGCCTACTTGTTTATCTGTATGTAATAACCCTGCCTCCTTGTTCAGTTGTATACTATAAACCCAGCTCTCTGTTCAACTGTATGTAATGAATACTCTGAGCTCCCAGGATGCTGAGGTTTCTCCACCCCAGTACCACTCCACAGGACCCCTGCTTCTCTGTGTGTATGTCTGTCATTTCTGCATTCCCTCCATACCCCTAGGCAGGTCAAGTCTCTGAAGCTGCGAAGTGAAAAATGAAAAATAAGTAAAGAAAAAGCTGGTACCAGCCCAGGAAACATTTAAAATTTCAAGGAGCTTCCATTTTACACAGAAGACAATGGGCACCCACTGTGTACTTTAGAGCTGTACCAAACAGGACTTAGTGTTTTGAAAAGGCAACTCCAGTTATGGCTCAGAGTACAGGCTCAAGGGCAAGGCATGGAGTCAAACGGTTGTCACCTCCTCATCCGCCACCTAATTCATGTTGTATCTTTCTTCTCTGAAACCAGATATTCCACATCTCAGAGTCTTCCAATCTGTTCTCATGAGTCAATTAAAAAATCAGTTCAAATTGGGCCATTTTCCTGCTTATACGATGCTTTGGCATGCTCTTTTTATTATAACAGTGATTCACAAATGCTTGCTCAATCTGGTCCAAAAAACCACCCACTTTGAACACCTTTGTTTTCTTTGCTACTCCTGTTATTTTTCATTTCCTCCAAGGAAACAGGCTCTCATTCTTGCTCTTCTGGAACTCCGAATACATTATTCTCTATATCCGGAGAAATGGACCCCCTGACTGTTCATGCCTTTAATTCCCATTTAAACCTAACCAGCACCTTCTTAGAGATGTGATCCTACACACACACTGTTAGACCCCCGAAAACTCAAGTATCCGGGGTCCCAGGCCACGTTCTCGGTCACCCCAATCACCAGGCGGATTCGAGAGCTTGCTGCAAACTGCACGAGGCTTTATTGTAATTTAACGAGCTAACCCCATGTTAGCTCGGGTCTTTCACCCACCCGCCATGGCGGATGGCTAGAAAAGACGGTTTGAAGCCGCTGCGCACAGATCTTTATAGGGCAGCGTAAGGGGAGTGTCTAGGGGTACGCACAGGCTCACGATTGGTGTGCCTCCAGGCTTGGAGGGCTTGCCCTGTGTTGATTGGTCAACTGGTTGTTATGGCCCATAGGCCCTCCCAGGGTGGTTGCTATGCTTTGTGCGTCATTGCTGTGCGCTTGTCCGTAAAGCACACCCAGAGTCGTAAAGCATAGCGCCACCAACTAACTTCTGACTGGCTCCTTGTCACGAGACAGGCATCTGACCTCCAAGTGACCAAGGCAGGTTTATGGCAAGCACGTGTTCGGCTGTTATGGCTGCCGAAAGGGGAGCAGGTCCCTTCAATACACACACACACACACACACACACACACACACACACACACACACACAGAGTCGACTCTCCCATTGAGCCTGAACCATTCCTCTAGTTACACTTTCAACAGCAGCCTTTCCCACTCTGCTGAGTGTCTTCACACCTTTCTCCCATCCACAGTACCCCACTATCTAGCAGGACACTGGCTGAACATGCCACATGATCTTGATGATGAAATGTGAATGAAAACAGGAAGACTTAAGTTTCGCCCACACTTGGGGTGAATATGGTAGAATGTAGTAGAGAATGCAGTTGAGTTTTGGGTGATCACGGTGACTACACTTGAAACTTAACTGTCAAAGGGTGAAATAATTGGGGGAAAAGGGTGAGTTCTCCTGTGTGCAATCCTTGATTGAATGACTCTTGAGTGGCATGTGGGACACAGTAGAGCACTTACTAAATATTTGTATCAACGACTGAGGTAGGCTGAGTGGAGGTGTCATCCAGGTTTCTGGCCTTGGCTAATGAGGCTGGGGGGAGGGTGGTTTCCAGATAGGGCTTCAACCGCTTTCCTCAGTCTTGGGGACCAGGAAAATTCCATTAGGAAATTTCCAGCAGTTCCAGTAACCAGGAGCTCCAGTCTGCATTGAATAGCAGATGCTAACTGATTTGCTATTGAATAGCATGGCCTCAGTGGAGAATGTTCCCTAGTTTGAATCTCTACAGAAGTAAGCATTTGAATGGGCCTGCACCTAGCCTGAGGGTTAGGTGTGGAGGTAACACTGAGAGTTAGGAGAGACCAGGCAGAGGGGTCGAGGGCAGGAGAGAATAATGGCCTCATGGCTAGGGAAGCATGGTTAGGAAACAGCCAGGAAGATGCTGAATAAAGAAGAGACTCTAGTTTTGCAGCATGGAACTCAGAGCTCTCTAAAGATGGCAAGATGCCTGTGTTTAGTCTTTATCGCCATTGGGTTGCTAGGAATTTCCAAGTCCATGCTCCCCCACTCAGGCTGAACCTCATGGCTACTGTGGCTTGCGACTGAGAAATGCCAGGCCACGACAAAATGGCACCCGATCTCAGGGCCTGAAAACAGGGGAAGAAGCCATGGGCAAGGCAGAGGCGTGGACACTTCGAAAAGATAGTTGTTGCGAGTGAACCGGTCAGAGAAAAAGCGTGCGCAGAAAAAAGAAGAAAGAAGTGACCAAGTGGGGTGAGTGAACAGCGTTAAGTCAGGAATAAAACTGTATATAATTGTAGAAATTATATACAGATATTTGTCATATAAAATAGGAAGACGTCAGCCAGAAGCTGACGAAAAAAAGTAAATCGGTTATTTAACCCTTAAAGCAAAAATGTGCACAAAAGTATATATAAGACGAAAATGTCAGCCAGCAGCTGACAACAACAACAACAAAAAGGTAAAGCGGGTTATTTAACCCTTAAAGTGATAGAAAGTGCACAAAGTATATGTGAGCTGAAATGTCAGTCAGGTGCTAAAGTAGTAAAATATGTTGAGTTAAACTCCAGAGTGAAAAAATGCAGGTAATTGTAGATATGAAACAGGAACATTAGCCAGATGGTAAAGAGAAGTAAGTTAGCCTTGAAAGTAAAAATGTATATAGTTAGAGAAATCAGGAGATAATTGTTAGTCAGGTGATTGTATATTTATTTACTTGGGTATAGTTTAATAGCCAGGAAAGCTGAAACAAAGCAAAAGCAAATACAGGAGATTTTAGAGTTTAAGAGTTTTAAAAGGATCCTTCCTGCTCGCAAAAGCCACCACCGTGACTCTGTCAGCATTTTGAATTGCGCTGGGACATAGGTGCGCCCTCGGGAGATATCTAGGAATGTAATGGAGAACAGAAAACTGCGCCTGCTAAGGGGTGGCTGGATGGTAAAGAATATACAGGGCAAATGACTGGGATGAGCAGGGAGACAGTTAATAAGTACCCAGATGGAGAAAGAGTCTTCACCTCCTACATTTTAAACTGGGAATACAGAGAAGCAAATACTCAATGGTAAAATTCAGCAGGAGCTGAGAGACTTGAATGTTTTAGCGAAATCTCTTACAGGAGAAGAAATTTAAAGGTTTCCTTGGATCAGAGAGAGAGAAGCTCAGGGGAACATAAGCAGGATGCATTCGCCAATACCATTCAAACAGCTCAAGGAACTAAAAATGGCTTGTGTCCAACATGGACCAACAGCAATTTTTACCCAGAGGCTGAAAAGGAATATTGCTGTAGAAGCCTCACCCCTAGGAAACTGAAAGCGGGTAGCCAAGGCCTGCCGGTCAGGAGGAGAGTTTTTGTTATAGAGAGCAGGCAAGGACCTAGGGAGTTAGTTCAGAATTTGTTTCTAGGCCTGTGTGGACATTATCCAAAAAGGGTTAGAGACACAGGTGTTGGAACTTTGATTGTGAAACAGCTAGCTTAAGAGAATGTTGATACTACATGCTAGGCTGCACTAAGGCCTCACAGAAAGAGGACCGATATAGGCGAGTTCATTAAGATTTTTTCAGATATTGGAACTAGCTTACACTCAGGGATTGGCGATGGCAGATGCCTTACAGGAACTTCAGTTAAAAAGTATGCTATTCCTACAGAGAAGGAAAGGCATAGGGAGGAAGAAATGCACAGAGCCTTCTAGAGGTTGCATCAGGCTTGTGCCCAAAATACAGCCACAGATTTTCCAGTGGCCCAGAGGGCAAAATTCAAGCTAAGGCCAAGGTCAATTCTGGCAGTAGCCTCAGTCCTCCAGCCCTCAGCCAACCGCTCGCATCCACAGCAGGCTCTACAAAGCAGCTGACTGGGTGGCAGACAGCCTGGAGCCTCAGGGTAACTTTTGGAACCGCCACCGGGGCTGATGCTAGTCAAATGCATATAATGCTATTGATACAGCCAGTCAGAAACTGTTTTGAGACTTATGGAGAAGAAAGGGCAACATATTTAAATTTAGATCTGTTCAAATTTTGGATGTTCATATTTCAAGGATTGACTATAGCTACTGTGTTAGGAGAAATTTCAATCAAGCATTTTTCTTTTCAACAAACGGATCATAACCTAGGCAATAGGAGAAATGTGTAATATATGCAAGTTATGAATTATGGGTGTGGCCACACCTGGATGCATGCTGTGATTATGAATTTATGAATGCAGACGAATGGAAATACCTAAATTGCCTAGGATATGATTAGAGGGATATTTACATTGCCTCAGATATGGTTAAAAAAAAAAAACTACCAAAATTGCTTTAGATATAGTCAAAAAGAGCATCCAGTCAGTCAGTCAGTCAGTCAATGTCTTAACAGGAAAAATTAATAATTTAAGCCCTAGGAAATAGTCAATGAAAAGGATAGCAAAAGCCTATAGTGTTAGCTTAGGGACATGAGGAGTCTATGGATGATTCTATAAAATTTGGCAGAGGAGAGGATACAGGTCTTCTTAAATTTTTATGGTTAAAAAAAGAAAACTTGCCGGACATTGGTGGTGCACATCTTTAATTCCAGCATTTAGGAGGCAGAGGCAGGCAGATCTCTGTGAGTTCCAGGCCAACCTGGTCTCCAGAGCGAGTGCCAGGATAGGCTCCAAAGCTACACAGAGAAATGCTGTATCAAAAAACCAAAAAAAAAAAAAAAAAAAAAAGAGAGAGAGAAAGAAAAGAAAAAGAAAGAAAGGAAATTCTAGAAAGTAAAAGTTGATATGTGATTTTAAAAAGGGTTATGAGAAAAAGCCTCAGGAGACAGCCACCCAGTTAGAATCACAGCCTGAATAGGTCTATGTAAATGCAAATTAGACCAGGTCAGCTAAAGTGCAAATGAGGTCTTATCAGCTTGTCAGCTTCGAAGGTTAGATTAGAAAAGGCTACTTAGAAACTTTAAGTAATTCTCAAAAATTGTTTGAGACATATGTTGTATTCTAAAGAAATAAAGGCTTAATAGATAACAGAAAGGATAGTTTACAATCTTTGAGTGAGTTTTTTAGAAGTTATTAAAATAATTCAATGGTTGTGTACCTTTTTGGGAGGAATCTAATGATGATTTAAATAAGATTCTGTAAGGAGGTAGTGATCCCAATTTACCAAGACAGCTAACTAAGAAGGTAGAAAAGTCCTACTATAATTGGAGAAGGTGATTCAGCATCAACAGATATATTATGTTGACTATGCAAAACAATTGGAAGCTTACGTGCTCCCCATAAAGCATAGTCTGACTTCTGTTCTATGGCAGGTTTACTCTTTCAGAACAGTGATTCATGGTCAATTGCCTATGCTCTGTTTTCAGGAAAAAATGATAATCAGTTTACAGCTTATAGGCTATTACAATTTACTCTGATACATCCTTATATTCCCCAAAATTGTAAAAAGCAGTCCAATAAAAAAAAATGCTATGTTAGTTTTTACTGATGGTTCTAATGGGAGAGCTGCTTACATATATTATTGATAGAAAGGAATAGATGGAGCAGACAGCTCTGGCTTCAACTCAAATAGTTGAATTGCGAGCTGTTCCAATAGTCTTTCAGCTCCTAGTAAATAATTCATTTAATTTGTATACTGACAGTCACTATGTCTTTAAGGCTCTTCAGGTAATAGAGACAGTTCCATGCATAAGATCCAGTAATGGTCAGGTCAGAATATTGTTTGAGCAAATTCAAAATGCAATTCACCTAAGAAAATGGCCATGATTTATGGGTCACACTGGGAACCTATGAAATAAGGCCTTTCCCTGATTACTAGACAAATAAAACAAATCAACAGATTAGTTAACAAAATTGATTGATTTGCCTTAAATTTCATCATCAAAATAGAAAAAGTCTAAGAAAACAATTTGGATTAACCAGAAAGACCGCTGATCAAATCATCAAACAATGTAGAATATGTCCACAATATCTACCTATGGCTAATTTAGGAGTGAATCCTCAGGCCTACTCCCCAACCATCTATGGCAAATGGATGTTACTCATTGCAGAGTTTGGCAAGTTAAAAATACATACACATGGCAATCGATACGTATTCAGATTTCTTGACGTTGTAAATCACTGTTTTAAGAAGTTTTTGCTTACATGGGTGTCCCAGAAATTATAGACAGACAATAAAGATGGATGTTATGATGAGGCATTTTAGTTATTTTGTATTCATTGGGAATATGATCAAAATGCAGTTATTCCTTGTGGTCCTCCAGGACAAAGAATTTTAGAACATGCTCATAGCTCCTTTAAAACACAGCTTGTAAGATAAAAAGGGAGCAGCTGTGCCCCCAGTCTCCACATGATGTGTTAAACCACACACTGTTTATCTTAAACTTTTTAAATGTGGATGCCAATGAGCAATCTACTGCAGACAGATTCTGGCATGACGGAACTCGAGTGAATTTCACTCAGGTCAAATGGAGAGATCCATGTACCAGGCAGTGAAGGGGACCAGACCACATAATTATTTAGGGTTGAGGGCATGTCTGTGTTTTCTCGAAGGTGGAGAATGGGGCGCTGGCTACCAGAGCGGTTGGTCAAATGCATGAAGCAGAGAGGAATTGGACCTGAGGCCTTGGGAGACTGTCTGAACCAGCTGGAGTGAAACACTGAACCCGTGTTCCTGAACCTTGAGGACATCCAACCTACAGCCAGAGGAAGATAGGAGACACCCAGTTCCAGTTCCACGATGCTTTCCAGAGTCCGAGCTTCCCTACAGATGGACTGTATCCACCTTTCTGAATCCATGAGTGCTCATCCTGGAGCTAAGCTTGTCTTCTTGCCACATCTAGACACACAAAACTGTTTTGCCAGTTTTCCCATTGGGAAAATTGACTCATTTAGGACAGTTGGATACTGGCATAAACCAGAGTGAGTGGCAGGAGCCCCTTCACAATGCTTAAAGAGACATGGACAAGAAACTTTTCAGTTAACATTCAAAGACTATGTATGATATTACAAACCTGATTTCAGAACTTGACAGATTTTAGAACTTTGGACTTTGAGTAAGAAATGGAAAGTTTCAAAGAACATTGGACACCAGGCAGGGAATAAAGGAAGAGTTTAGAATTGTGAAATTGTTCACACCCCACAGATCGTGAGAATATCTTATTGTCTTTTGATTGTATTGTAATTCACCCTAATGTATGTTCATGAAGAGATTGTTAAGGTCTGTAACCTTGCTATATGTGTTATGCAAATGTTATTGGAAACTAGAAGTCAGAGTTCATTCTAACGGGAATGTAACGAGTAATTTACAAGCTTTAGGATAGGAGTATGTTTAAGAGAGCAGACTTAAGTAGTGTCTTTACCAGAGGCACTGGAGGCATTCCCACGCAGATTTTAAAAAGCCATTTTAATCTTTATACGTCTCCATCCTGCAGGAGAACTTTTGCGACCTCCAGAGCTCAGGTGCTACCTCCTGGAGGATTTTTTTCTGATTCAGGAACTCTTGGAGCTGGACCAGGCCCATTCCCCATTAACCTTGTTTTACAGAGACTGGTATGGTTTTCCTTGCCTACAGGGAATTCTAAGACAGAACATGCATGACGGAATGCATGATTCCATGACAGGCCCCCCTGGTAGGTTGAAGGGAGCCACTTAAGCCAGGCGTGGTGCAGAAGCATGGGTTTCTTTTTATTAATTTATGAGAGGGGAATTGTTAGTGACCAGGAAAATTCCATTAGGAAATTTCTAGCAGTTCCTGTAACCAGGAGCTCCAGTCTGCATTGATTAGCAGATGCTAACTGATTTGCTATTGAATACCATGGCCTCAATGGGGAATGTCCCCTAGTTTGCACCTCTACAGAAGTAAGCATTTGAATAGGCCTGCACTCTAGTGCAGCATAGAACTCTAGTGCAGCATAGAACTGAGAGCTCTCTAAAGATGACAAGATGCCTGTGTTTGGTCTTTATCGCTGTTGGGTTGCTAGGAGTTTACAAGTACACCCTCCCCTACTCAGGCCGAACCTCATGGCTACCATGGCTTGGGGCTGAGACATGCTGGGCCACGACACCTCAGCTGTCTGCTTTCAGATATAAATGTTCAATAAAAGTATCTAAGTAACACCATATCACCCCAGAAGAAAACAAAGTATAATTGTGTGTAAAGTATTGCTGGGCTGAATTCAATATTTTGTGGATGAATTATTTTAATGCTTTACATTTGAACCAGATATTTTCACATTTTCTTTTAGAATAATTTTGTCTAATTGACTTGAGTTTCTGGGGTAGGCCAGCTGCAGTTCAGGGAGGGTGGTTCCTGAAAGTTGCAATTGATTTAAAGAGAAAAGGAAATCTGTCTCAAAAACAAAGAATTGCAGATTCCATAAAAGCCCTCTCCCATGACCAACCATGCATCTCACTTCAAAATCACAGCACAGGAAAAAAATCCTGAACCAGGGTGGTGGTGATATCACACAACATACAACAGTGTCAGAGGATGGCATGCCTCTAAGACACACTTTAAAAACGGCTCCAGCCGTAATGTTATGGTATGTGCCTTTCCCCCCACACACACAGATTAACACAAAACATGTGTTCCCTCAAATTAAAGCGTTTAGCCACATTATGTAACTTAGATATTTCAGAAATGTGAGTACTTCCCTCTGTGTGCAAAATGCTTTGAACTCATACATGAGTGCATAGTGCTGGGAGGTATCTTTCTGTCAGTGACACTGGGACCTGGTTTTTGAGAAGTGTGGGAGTCGGGCAGTTATGAAACTTTGAAAATAAGGGGAGACACTAGACATTATAATGAAAGTGACCATCTCCCATGCCCACAGGAAAAAGGGGCTCTCCTTGAGTCTCTCCCAATCAGATTCTCCTTTCTTCTCAGGAGTCAAGAAAGAAGCTCAAACTAAGACATTTATACACACACACACACACACACACACACACACACACACACACACAGAGAGAGAGAGAGAGAGAGAGAGAGAGAGAGAGAGAGACTAAATAATCAAATAAATAAATGTCCGATTTCTACAGGCCTTAAAATATCTTATTGCACAGAAGAGACCTCACTTGCTCCTGCTGTTAGACAGTTAGTGGCGTCTGGTCTTTTTGGTACCATAGAAGGTGCTTTGACATTTGTCCTTCTTTCACAGATCTTGAGTTGCAGTTTTTAAGAAAATGTAGACTGTACAACCCTCTCATTAGTGTTATTTGCCATCATTTCAAAATTTGTGTCCCCTAAACTTCATGTGTGGAAAAACTGGAGTCTCCCATGGACCTGCCACATGCTGCTCCCTCTCTCACCCTCTCCGTCATGCAAAGCACTTTTTCTTGTAAGTGTTGAGGCTTCAAGTTTCAGTCTCACTGCCTTTGGCATTCATTCTTAAATCTCATCATCTGTTGGCACATTCAGGATGTGTGTGTGCATGCACGTATATGTGTGCATTTGAGTCTCTCTCTGTGTGTGTGTGTGTGTGTGTGTGTGTGTGTGTGTGTGTGTGTGTCTGTCTGTCTGTCTGTCTGTCTGTCTGTCTGTCTGTCTCTATTTGGGGGGGTGTAGGTCTGTCTGTCTCTCTGTGTGTGTGTGTGTGTGTCTGTCTGTCTGTCTGTCTGTCTGTCTGTCTCTGTGTGTGGGGGGGGTGTAGGTCTCTCTCTCTCTCTCTCTCTCTCTCTCTCTCTCTCTCTCTCTGTGTGTGTGTCTGTCTGTCTGTCTGTCTGTCTGTCTCTATTTGGGGGGGTGTAGGTCTGTCTGTCTCTCTCTGTGTGTGTGTTTGTGTGTGTGTGTGTCTGTCTGTCTGTCTGTCTGTCTCTGTGTGTGTGTGGGGTGTAGGTCTCTCTCTCTCTCTCTCTCTCTCTCTCTCTCTCTCTCTCTCTCTCTCTGTGTGTGTGTCCACATAGGGAATCATGAGTTAATATTTTTTGTATTTCAGACTCCAACAGCACACCTGACATCTAACACACAACTATTAAGTCAGTGGTTCTCAACCTGTGGGTTACATCTTTTTCACAGCAGTTGCCTAAAACCATCAGAAAATACAGTTATTTATATTACAATTCGTAATGAAAATAGTATCATGCTTAGGGTCACCACAATATGAGGAACTGTATTAAATGGTCGAGGCATTGGGAAGGTTGAGAATCATTATGCTAAATGTTTGCCACAGAAGAAGCCTAAAAGTCTAAACTAGAAACAAGAATTAAGATGATATCTCAATCTACATCAAATCCAAAATTTCTTTTAAAATAAACATACTACCTAGGAAGGAAAAACAACCAAGACCCCTAAAAGTCAGGATGGTATTCAGGGCCTGAATTATTAAAATGAGGGTATAATCTAAATGGATGCTTTAAAATAAGCTAATATCTTGAGTGAATACTCTGTCTTAGTCACTACTTTAAGAAATTATTCTGCATTGAGCCTTAAAAGTCATTTTCATTTCAACTAACTTCCCAGATTTTCTTTGTATGAGAAAAAAAATTCAAATGACAAGATTTTATTGGCTTTTGTAAGTTCTAATTATAGGTCTTACTTTTTAAAAAGAAGTGCATGATCATAATGTAGGCCAAAGGTCATTTTTTCCTCTTGTGATGTTTTTGGTATTTAAACTTCTACTCTTGTCTGATTCCTCTGCTGTAGTTTAGACATGAAAGAGGGCCAAAGGGAGGAAAGTTTGATTGGCAGCAAACGTGAATAAATCCAACCTTCTCCAAAGGCAAGACAGTGATGCCGGGATAATGGTAGACATTGTGACAGAAAGTGAAAATTGGTCCATTGCCTCACACGGTGTGCGCTCTGTGATTTCATGGGTGCAAGACATTTTCAGATGATTGATGGGTGCTGTGTGGATCAAATCCATGTGGGTTTCAGAGTCACCTCTGCCTCTCAGGATTCACAATGGAGTTCTTTTTGTAGTACTAATGACAGGGGGCTGGTACTACAGTAGGAGGCATAAAATGACAGAGCATCCTAAGATTTCCATGAACCACTGTGATTTTTTTTAAGCCTTGTGCTATTATCTTATGAATATACTTTTTACATCAATGTGTGTATCTTAACTTTTGAGAGCATGGTTGCTGGAAACCCAGATTAATTGTTGTGAGTAACATGTGAGAAATATTGCTTTGTCTAGAGGAATGGTATTCTAGTACATTCTCTAAGCAAACCATAGGAGTATTCTGTAATTAAAAATGGCACTTGTAGAAAAAAGTGCCCTGTCTATGGATGGCTGGTGCCTCTCATTTATCTGCTGGTCTATAACTGTCTGGTACCATTCTACACACAAAGCAGATGTCAGGAAGTGCTCTTAGACTAAAGATGAAAAACAGTGTCTTTAAGCCATTGAGAAATTGGTTCCCCCTTTTCTTGTTCACTGAGGCTAATCTAACTCTACCTTTGCTTAGAATTGGTGATTCTTGGAGGTATTGTTACACCTTTCTAAAACTTGGATTGAAGGCCTGCTCAAGTTTCACCAAAGTCAAGAGAATGCTTGCATTTGCAGCATACCAACACCCACAAATTGCCACCCACTGTCCACCCACAAACTGCTTCTCAAATATTGCCCTGGTGCTTCGTGTATTTATTTTTGTGGCATTTGTTCTCAAAGTTAAAAGGCATCTTTGTTCATGTTTTTATTGGATTCAGAATTCAAAAGTCTGGAATGAAGAAACATATTGTTGAAAAAGTAAACTGTCTATACTTTGTCCCTGAATAACCGAGGGGTTAAATGGGACCGAGGAGCATGGCATTTTACAGTTTGTTTCTTATAATGAAAGCTTAAGTTTCATCTGGGATTTGGAAATCTTGAAAAATTTTAAGACATGTAATTTAATTTCTTCTAAGCATTTTTTCTGTCACAATATGCAGATTTGAAGTTCTTCACCCAGCACCCTCAGGGCCTCTTTAATAATCCGATCACAGTTCTCCATTAGTCAGAGCCTTCGGTGCTCTCTCACTGACCCGCAACTAAGTCTGGACCTCTCACCACAGCCTTTAACTCTTGCCTGCCCCGTGTTTGTCTAACTCCTGATCTGGTCTCATGCTCCAGCTCTCACATTCAGCCAGGCATTCATGCTCATCATCCAGTCTAATTACAGCTTCCCCAGCCACTCTCACCCTTTCACACCACCGCCTGACCGAGGGCTCGGGAAAGCTCACCTAACACATTTAGTTTCCACAGTTTACTGGCTGGTTGTATAGCACCTAGCATTTCCCCTCTGTGATTGTCTCTGTCTTCCTGACTGACTCAGTAGTCTCTAAGGACAAGGCTAGCATCTACCTTGGCAGTGAGGTATCCTTGACTCAAACACAGAGCAGAACATACAACACTGAGCCACAGTGATAGCAATGGCAGAGACTGTCAGGGTTTGGATGCAGCACCCCTATTTTATAGTCCGTAGCTGAATAGTGAATAAACACAGATAAGGTTTTCTACTGATCTGGACATAAGGCCTAAAGTTAGAACTTTGGCTGTAAAGAAAGCAAGTCAAAATAAAATGCTTCTCTTTTTTTTTTAAAAAAAAAAAAAAAAAAGTGTCCCCTTTCATATGCACTGAGAAGCCAGAGTTCAGCTTTGCTTTTTTTGTCTTTTTTTTTTTTTTAAGTTATTTCAATATGTGGAGAATAAAGGAGGAGACAGGAAGTAGGACACTTCAGAGTGCACTCTGGAGGTGATTCGCCTTTAACAGTAGGCTGAGGTCGATGGGAAGAGAGACACTGGTCTATCAGTTGGACATGACTTCCCATGGTTCCACAGGAAGGGATGAATCTACCCACTGAATTACAAACTCTCAGGGATCAGAAAGGGTGGAACCTTTGGTCTTTATGCCCATGTACTTACACAGTAAGCACACTAGAAATGTTTAGGGAATTTTTTAAATACAGTTATTGTTTTTTTTAACTATAAAATGTATAAATGTTTTATATAAGTAAAACACATATATCTTTATATAAAGTAACAGTTTTATTGAGATATAATTTACACACTAGCAAATTCATCCATTTAAAGCATATGAACCACAGGCTTTCTGGTTTGTTTTCTTTTGTTCACAGGAACAGAGCAGGGCAAATGTCAGTACCAAACATTTTAGAACACTTCATCTTCTCATTTATAAATGTGATCTAGCTCAATATTTAATAGGTTTTCTTTCATTTCTTTCAGAAGTGCTTACTGGTTTCTAGGTATAAGTAGCATACTCCCTTTGATAAATTACTCCAAGTGTTTTTCTTTATAATTATGAAAACAAAGTTTAATTTTAGTGGACAGTTTGTAGTGGGACAAAGTTTAGCTCCTATAGTGAACAGGTAAGATGGTGTTGACAGTGTCTTACAAAGTACTGTGTGGTTGTTTAATATCCAAAAATGTACACCTTCATAAAAAAAATCTTAAAGTCAAATCCTCTAAAAGAAAATACATTAGTTAGCATGAATCACATGCTCACCATAAAAGGCCCAGTCTTTATATTTCTTTATTTCATATTTATCCCTGGAGGATTTCATACATGCATAAAATGTATTTTGAACACTCGCCTCCATTGCCCAGCTCCAGCTACCCTGGACCTCTCCATATGGCTCCTTCTAATTTGAGAGCCTCTCCTGTTTTTTTTAACAACCCACTGAGCCCAATCAATGCAGCTTATGGGTGTGAGGCCAGCCCCTGTGGCATGTGCAATCTATGGGTGGCCAAAGCCCCAAACTAAAAATGATTCTATACTAGCCATGGGTTTCTAATAAATCCTCAGATATGGAAGTTTGGGGACCTTGTGAGTCCCTCTCATATCTATGATGGATTTTAGCTGGCTTGATCTTGTGTATCTTATGCAGGTAACCATAGCTACTGTGGTTTCTCAAGTGCAACGGCCCCGTCATGTTCAGAAGACAGCATTTCTTCCAATCCGCCTTCTCTTACATTCTTTCTGCTGCTTCCCACAATGTTTCCTGGGACTTGTGTGTGTTGGAGGGTGGTACAGATGTCACTTTTTCAGCAAGTTACAAGTCTTTGCATTAACCACTGGTCAATTACAAAGAAGTTTATCTGTCCAAGGTTGAGAACAGTACTAATCTACGGGTATTTAGAATGTTGTTTGACAGTATGATCATTTAGCAAAACAACAGTAGATTCCTGCCCAACCCCCAACCCCCCACTGTGCCAGGATCTATGATCTCCCTAGTCATGAACCTTAGACCAACTTTACAGTACTAAACATGAAACTCTTTATGAAACAGACCTCATATCCAATCAGAAAGTATTTGGTTACCTTCATAACTGCCATGCCACTATTGTACCTGTAGGTACATCTTCCTAGGTTGGTATTGTAGCACGCATGATTCAGCGTTGGGAAGGACCATTGATGTCTTTCCACATACAGCTCCTTCTGACACCTATGAAAGCCAGGCAGCAGTGGGGAAGTTTCTAGATCAGCTCCAAACTGATTTTTTGATGTCTTGCAGCCAAAGTGTGTGGGTTTAACTGTGTAAGTGTGGTGGGCAGTAAAGATCAGTGACAATAACATATGTCGTTTGCAGTGCTTTGGTGCCTCCATGATGAAAAAGCTTGTGAGAGGGTATCCCATGCCTGGCAGTTATATGTTTTTATTTAATGGCCCATCTTGTCGATGTTCACCCATGTTGGATACCTCTATTCAAGCTCCTTTTTAAAATTATAATTATGTTGGCTACAAAGTTTCTGTAAGACGTTGTCATTTAATGAAATCGTAATGTCCTCTTCATAGATGCTTCTCTGAGGGGACCTTTATCTTTTCTCACTAGTTTTGGTTCAAGTTCTACTTTGTCAGATATTAGTACCACAACATTGACTTGTTTCCTAGGGCTCTTTGCTTGAAACACTTTTTTCTGTCCTTTTACCTGAAGGGAGTATCTGTCTTTTGTGGTGAGGTGTGCTTCTTGAGGGCAACGAATACATAGTTCCTACTTTTTATCCAATATGCTTCCTTGTCTGTGCTTTTTGATTGGTGAATTGACACCACAGTTATTTAGAGTTATTATTGAAATGTATATATTGATTCCCACCACTTTTATTGTTTTGTGGTGGTTGCATTTTCCCCCTCTCTCCTGCTGAACTTTTATTATAATGTGGCTTGTTCTTTTTTGTGGTCTTGTAGATGGATATGTTTTTCTTTTTGGTCTGAAGGATTCTTTTAAATATCATCTGTAGATCTGGCTTAATGGTCACAAATTCTTACAATCTATTTTTATCATGGAAAGTTTTTATTTTTTCAATTATGATAGAATAACTTTGTTATGTGTAAGAATATAGTTTGGCAGTTGCTATTATTTAGAACTATAAATACATCATTCTAAGCCCTCTGGCTTTTTAAAACTTTGGTTTAAATAATCTTCTGTTGATTCTTAGGGGTGTGCCTTTATATGTGACTTGGTATTTCTCTCTTGCCATTTTCAATATACTATCTTTGTTCTACATATTTTGTGTTGTAATTGCAATATGATGAGGGGAGGTTTATTTCCGGTCTTGTCTCTTTGGTGTCCTAAACACTTCTTGTGTCTAGATTGGCATCTCTTTGCCTAATTCTGAGAACTTTCTACTATGAGTCTTTGAGAAAGTTTTCTATGCCTTTAATAAAAGTTGCTTCTCACTTCTCTATACCTATAGATTTGGTCTTTTTAGGCTATTGCATATATCTTGGAATTTTCACTGGTACTTCCATATTAATTCATCTTTATTAGATTTTCCAATTCCTCCAACCTGTCTTCAAGTCCATGTGCTCTGTGTTCTCCTTGGTCCATTCAGCAGCTGAGATATTCCACAGAGGGTTTTCTGGTTTGGATGTTGGTTTTATTTTACTTGCTGTGCTTTCTATTTCTAGCATCTCAGGCCAGTTTTCTCCAGTATTTCTATCTCTTTATTGAATCCCCCTATTACACCATCCATTGTTTTCTTTATTTGTTTCAGCTTTTGTCTTTGTCTTTGAATATACCTAATATTATTTCAAGTTTGGTGTCTGGGATTTCATCTAACTCACTGTATTACTTATAGTTGCTATGGTTGTGATAAAACACAATGTCCCCAAAAAAGGGTTTATTCTTCTTAAAGTTTGTAGTCATCATTGAGGAAAATCAGGGCAGGAACTCAAGTCAGAAACCTAGAGGCGGGCACTAATGCAGAGGTCATGGAAGAGTGCTGCTTACTGGCTCCCTTGATATGATTTCTTTCTTTCTTTCTTTTAGCACTCAGTACCACCTGTCAAGGGTGACACCACCCGCAGTGGGCTGAGCCCTCCCATATCAACCACTACAGGACAATCTCAGGGAGGCATTTTCTTGATTGAGGATCCCTTCTCAGATAACTCTAGTTTATGACAAGTTGACAAAAAGAGAAAAGAAAAAAAGAGAAGAAAAGAAAAGAAAAGCTAACAAGGACACTCAGTCTTACAAGACACTATTGCTATACAGTTAATAATTTGAGGGGGGTTGGAGGTGTGTTGTCCGGTTTTTCATATTTCTTAATGCAACTGCCCTGCAATTTATATATCTGTCATTGTTATGTTACTTTTTTATTTTATTTTTTACCAGATATAGTCTTTCAGCTGAAGTATTTGAAACTTTGAAGTGAGACTTGGATATGGTAAAGTGTGTGCTCCAGAAAGTAATTGCTCAGTCCTTCATCTTAGGGTGCCTGGTGTGAGCTTTGTAATATTTCTTAAGTTAAATATTAGCTAGGAGAACAACCATAGCTACTTAATCTTCCCACTATGAAATTTCATACTAGCCAATTAATAACAGTGGTTCCATTAACTTCAATAACCATTGGAGAATAAACAACCAAGGATAATATAGAATGCACTCACATTTTAGTCAATAAGGTTAGGAGTGGGAGTGAAGTAGGGTGGCAAAAATAAGGATTAAGTATTAGATCAACTTTGAAAATAAAAACTACTGAGGTGGGTAAAGTAGATGGAAAAGGAAAATTGGAATCGTTAGGATTCACAGATTTTAGAAATTGTGCAAGGTGATAGATAAGTGCCTAATTTCATTCTTCTACAGGTGGACATCCATCTTCCCCAGAACCATTTGCTGAATATGTTTTCTTTTCTCCAGCTTGTGTTTTTGGCACCTTTTCCAAGTATTAAATGACTGAAGTTATGTGTGCTGGTGTTTGGGTCTTCAGTTTTATTCCACTGGCCTACACGTCTGTTTTTGTGTTGATACCATACTATTTTTATTACCGTGTCTCTGTAATATATCTTGAGATCTAGAATGGAGAATCCACAATCACCACTTTACGAAGCCAGCATGCACACTAACTACTTTCTAAGTATCTATTCTTATACAGACAGATAAGCGTAGTTCTTCACCCCTCATCAAGAAAACCCCTCTTTGCAACAGATGGAGACCATTGCAGAAAATAACCAATCATAATGCAGAGTTATGGAGCCCAGTCCCATCTACAAAACAACTCCTGCATCTAAGGCTTAGGGATCACTCCGATATAAAGGGTAGAAAGATTGTAAGAGCCAGAGGAACAGGAAGTTAGCTGCAAGATTGGGTCTCCTAGAAATGTCAGAGAAGCTACACCCATGAAGCCTCACCAACTTGACACCCTAAAAAGACCTCAGAAAGGGCAGCACCAATCCATATGCTAAGTGGGAAACCTGACAGGTCTTCAAAGAACTCAACGCACCTAAGGAATACTGAGAGCTGGAGAAATAGTCTTCCCCAGGGAAGAGCACACCAATTAGTTATCCAATGCCAAATGGTCTGCCCTGAACACAATATATGAGCAAGAAACAGTATACAGATTAAGCAGGGTATTTTGTATTTATATATTTAGGAAAATATACTATACACACATATACATATGCATGTATACAGGTAGCAACAATTAAAGAAACAGCGGCAATGAATTTAAGAGTGAACAAGGAGGGGTTACATGGGAAGGGTTAAAAGAAAAAAAAGGAAGGAAGAAATTATATAATTATATTCCAACCTCAAAAAAATTTAAATATACTATATAAAGAAGGAATTATTATCTCTATGGTAGGTTACAATAAAGAAGAAAGGAGTGGAAAAGATGAGAGAAAGAAGACATAAGAATAATAGAGAGAACATATGTGATGTGTGAGAAACGAGTGGTAAAGAATGCTTTACAGTAAACTTGGTGGAGAAACATAAACAACAGTATTAAAGCCAACCTGAGTGACAGACAAAAGAAAAACTTAAAAACAAGACTTAAATGATTTAAGAGTGGAGGTTTAAACAACAGAGAATAAGAAACGAGAGGATGCTTCTTACAGCACAGCTGTGCTGAGCTAACAGGTGGACTTCTCAGATCCCCCTGGCTCCAGCAGGCTCCACATGGTGCTGTGTGTATGAGCCTTTGGTTTCTGCCACCTCCTCCCTCGTGCTTTTGGAGTTCTGAAGGGTGGCAGAGGGGAGGCTGTAAGTCCTTTCCGTAGTTTCCCTGGAGCCAGCTCCAGGCTCTGTTGTGATCCTGCAGGTCCAGTGTGTGCGAGGAACTGTACTTACCCTTGCCTAAGTGGCCTCTTACGGTCACTCAAGATCCCATTGTCCTAATAGGATCCCAAAGAGGAAATACAACTGCTTCAAACACGGAATTGCCCTACTCCTTAGTACGAACACAGCAGCAAAGTTTGGAGACAATACCCTTTCTTTGACTTCAAGATCCGACCTCATTTGTTAGCCACAAGGCCTGGGCCCAGTTACTTCATGTGTAGGATGTGAGGAGTGCATTAGTATGATAGACTCCAGCAGTAGTCTCTGTTTATTATTTTATTATGATTAAGTAACAGCAAAATATTAATGACAGAAGGGAATTTCTTCCCCAAATGGGGACTGTATATTCTGAGAAGGCACTGTGCATGAAGGGTTCTGTCTCCTTGGGTTCAATGCTAATGCTTTTTCATTACACAGGCTGAATAGCAACAAAGATCTAGAAATGCAGTTTTACCATTGTTGGTTTTTTTTTCTATTTGTTTGCATTGATTTTTGCAGTGCTGGCGGTGGAACACAGAGATTGGTATGAGCCGGGTAAGCATTCTACCATTGCGCTACCTCTCTACTTATTTTTTCCCTCTAGTTCCTATAAACTCTGTGTATTTATTTTGAACACAAATGTTAGACTCTTCCTGATCGCTTGTGAAAGCATTTAAAATGCCTTTGGTGTACAACTTGCTCCTGGACTATTTTTTTCTTTAAAACATCCTTTGGGAAAGTCAGGGAAGATCACTGTAGGTAGCTCACTCACTGTCACTTTTAGTGCCCAAAGTTTCCCTAGTCCCCGGCATCCCTTACTTACTTATAAACTGAAAATTATGTATAAGGAACAAAGATAATTTTGAATATAAACAAAATTATTGGGCTTTAGACTTCTAATAAATCAACTGATTTAGGGAACATGTATATACATGAATTTTTTAAACCATAAAGGGCATCATAAATGCAGTGATTGATTGTCCATTAAGGATAGAGACACTGAACATCTGAAATGAGAAGTGCTGAAAACAAACAGCTAGAGGGGAACAGAACAGATGTTTACATCGTGGAAGTTGAGAGGAGATGTAGAAAATCAAAAATCAATTTCATCAGAGGATGCCAGTACAAACAAAAAGGAATTCTCTTTTGGCGTTAGTACTTAAGCAGTCATCACTCTGCTTTCCCTAAAGAATATTCTGAATAGGAAAACATTCAGTGATGTCGCTAGATATCAAAGTCATTTAAATGCTAAAAATAAGGGGAAAATATCACATGAATGTGATATATACGATAGAAATATAATGCATATATATGCATACATATGTATACATGGGAACGCACCTATACATGTATATAGCACTATAACCAGACACAGTAATTAATTATTGATGAAAATAGTATTTGAGGGCTATACCCACTATTCCCAATCAATATAGAAGTAAAGAAAACCGAAATGCTACATTCTGGTGAGTTCTCTGTGAAACTGGTTGTTGCTGGCCTATACTTAGAACACGCAGCCAGGATTTGCGTGACTCTTCTGATTACCATGGGGAATATTATGTGTATCGGTGTATCAGTCAGGGCCAGGGAAGCACAGTCCCAGGAGAATTATGGATGGAAGGACTTCTTGTAAAAAGTGACCTTATACTGTCATCAGAACGAGTGAAAGGGTAGAGATTCTGTTGGAATTGTTAAGGTAATCTGAGAATCCAGGATGGCCAGCCACAGAGAGAGAGGATTAGAGGGAGATAAAAAGGCATTGCCTTTGCAGTTACTGTCTGTGCAAGTCTTCAGTCAGCTTCTGGGAAAGGCTTGGGGCAGCTATGGATCTGCAGTTGAGGCAAAGAGCTGAGCATGGAACGGGGAAGAGCTGACCAACTGGAGCTAGCAGTGCATCTCTGCATATTTCCATCACTGTAGTGATGACTGTGAATGCCATCAGAGAGAACAGCTACTCCATCCGCCTCCCAATCTCTTCTACAGGGATGGAGTACCTTGGATTAACCAGCTGGACCCAGCATGAGATATCTTATCTGGCAGCAGGACAACCATATATTATGCAGGCTAATGCTAGGGAAGTTCTAGTAATTCCCACTTCCCGATGTCCACATTTGGGTTAAGACCTGAGTGCAGGGGAACCCAATGCTACAATTGCTCAGTACAGCAAAGGAAATGGACATCCTTCCTATGACTACACTGTGTTGTACAAGACTTAGTAGAGTAGAGGAAGCAAGATTCCGTGGGCTTGGCAAGGACCCTCTCATGAACTACCTAGTAGGAGTCATACACAGTTCCTGGAGCAATCTCTGAATAAAAAATGTGACAAAGAAGAAAATTTAACCAAATGAATCACAGATTCTCACTTTCCAGTTCCAAGTCTACGCTTTGGGGCCAGATAATTGTGGGGGAGGCTGTCCTGTCCCTGTAGGAGGAGTAGCAACATCCAAGGCCTCTTCCTATGAAGTGTTAAATGGTGTGGTCATGCTCACAACTTCCTCCCAACCAAATATGCCTCCAGGCATGGCCACATTTAAAAAAAAAAAAAAAAAAAGTGTTCTACCTGGGAGCCACTATCCTGCTATAAGAAGTACTGTGTAGCTAAAGGGAAATTTGAAAAACAAAACAAAACAACCTTGGATACAGCTGAATTGCAAATTGTCTATTTTCTAAGTGCACAGGCCCCAAGTCCAAAGCTGACATTACAGCCCCAGGTCCAGTGACTTTATCCACTTTGCACACCAACTGACAGCTCATGTGAGTGTGGTATAGTACAATTTGTTGAGAAAGAAAAACTGTATTTTTTTTTGTAAATACACGCACAAGTATTTGGTTGCACTGTTTTTAAGAATTACTTATGGTGCACGTGTGAATGAATGAGGTTGGTGTCACATGTCACAGTGCAGATGCGGAGGACAGATGACAACTTTGTGCAGTTGGTGCTCTCCGTCCCCTCTTTAGATTCTGGAGACCAAATGTGTTGGCAGACTCTTCAGCAACTGCTTTTGCCTACTGAGCGGTATCACCAGCCCTGATGTTGCCATTAAAAAGCACAGTATGGGTTAAGTCTTGCTCATATGGCTTAGTCTGCCAGAGAATCTATGGAAAAGCAGACTCTGGAGCTTCTGTATAAAAAGCTAAGTGTATGGAAGGGCTTTCTGAACTATTTGCCGAAGGAGCCAGGGTCTGACCTCATCATGGTATTTCTGCATATGCTACTTTGCTGTATGTTATCTGCAGGTGTATTACAGGTTAATACTAGAAATATAAAACTGATGATGCATAGAATTATTTGGAGAAAGATGCCTTAAATAGAGTGCTAACACAAACAATCACCTGGTAACAAGCTTCTGTGTAAATAAAGTTGGCCAGAATGGTAGTAAGTGGATGAATGAAGTCATTCTTGTAACCCAACTTATCAAGAAACTACTGCACATCAAAGACTACTATTACATGCTGGAGACAAAATAAAGAAAGGGAGAAGTTTTAATGGCTACGGTTACAGGTGTGGCACTTTCCATCTTACAGAGAGACAAAGAAAAGAGAACATGAATAAGAAGGGGTGGTGAATGCTGGTTTAAGCACAGGGAACCGGGAGAGAAGGTACCTAGTGAGTCATAGCATTGGTGATGCCTCTCACCCATCAGAGGGAAGGATTTGTGGGCATTGGTCAGGTGAAGAAGCTGGAGAAGCATTCTCCAAACAGAAAAGACAGAAGTGTGGTTCCAGTAAGACCAAGGGAGAGGCAAATGAGTCTAGGTGGGCAGTGGAGGCCAGGTGCGAGTGATGGAGGTGACATCCTAAATGTGACGGGAACCACTCTGGATTTCAAGTAGACTTGTAACATGGTCAGATTTTGCAGGTCTGGAGGAGTTGGTGTTTGCATGGAACATGAGTCAGACCTGGACAGGTCCTGATGCAGAGGACTCACTGGCTGACTGAGGCACAAGCAGTGGAGAAGGTACTCCTCAAAACGGGAGTGGAGAGGAGAGGGCAAAGGAGTGAGAGCAATAGAGAAACGTAGTGGACATGTTTTCAGAAAATCTTCTAGGAAGGGGACAAGTTGGGGGTAACTGCTGAAATGGGGGAGATCAGCAGAACTCTGCCCCCATACAAAGGAAAATAATGCAGATATGGACCAGGTCCTAATTTTCAGAGCCTGCCTCTGTCCAAAAGGTAAGAAAGGCAGAAGCAATGCATCAAAGTGGGCTTTACAGGGAAGGTATACACACACCTCTAGAACTCATCCACAAATATCTGATATAGCTACCTTTATTATGTAGAATATAAAATGACTACCCACCCCCCCCCACACAAAGACATTGCTTGGAATACATGTTTATTGAAAAGGAATTGTAAAGTCAATCTGTCTGCCATCATAAATATCACTCCCAGTAGCTCAGAAGACTAATGATGGAAAGAGTCACATGGCTACATTTCCTTCTGCTCTCCAGTTGTAGTCTGTAGACATTACATGGTACCACAAACATTACATGATTGATTTTACACATTGGGCTAAGTCAAAACTGCTAGGTCCAATTCTATTTCAAGCAGCAGAGCAATAAGCCCTAAACCCAGAAGGAAGTGGGATGCTGGAGCAAGACTCTAAAAGGCAGCTTTTCAGTACATGTTTATTGTGGTTGTCGGTGCTCTGCTTATGTAATCAAAATGTGGCTCAGGTGTGTGGCACGCTGACTTGGCATCCATTTGTAATTTTTCAGCACTCTTCCCTCCCCTTCTTCAGACCCAGAAAATGGGCTAATTTTTAAATGATGGGAGGCAGAAATAGAATGAAATAGCCTTGCTTATGTAAATATAGCCCCGAAAAAGTCAAGAATTTGAAAATTGCTTACTCAGAGAGCACCAGAACTGTACTTAACACGGCTCAAATCATTTAGGATGGAGTGCACTCGAGTTCAAGCCTGACCTGGCAGACCTGCCACAGTTGTTTCTATTTTTGAATTATCTAGGCCGATCTGAAGTTTAAATACATTTTCAAAGCTTAATTAAACAAGCCACTTAAATCCTACACGCATTTAATACTTAGTTAGAAATTGAAAAACAGATACCATGAAATCCCAAGGTAAAATGAAAAACCAGGCAACATCTGCTAGTCCCATGTCTCTGTCACATGGGACAGATGTGTTTATGAAGACTCAAATCTTTAAATAACCAAATGCTTCTGAAATGGCTTTTTTTTAAAGCAAAACTTTTGCCTGGTATTGTTGATTAGTGGACAGGTCTTGAGAAGCTTCTCTTTGAAACTGAGGCCAGGAGACCGTGAAGGGCACTGGGATGGGGTAGCACCAGGGCAGATGTTATATTGCCACCCCTCAGGCCTTGGGAACCAGGAAGGTACTGGAGATGCTAACCCCTGGTGGGAGCTGTGCCAAGAAGCAAAGTGCTTGCTACTTTGGGGTGAGTTTTATAGTGATCCGTTTATGGAGGTTTTTGTTGTTGTTCCTGACATTTGGCAGAGTTGTTTTATAGTGAAGAGAAAGGAAAGTGGTTAATAAGTTATGGGAGAATTGTAACACAATGCCTTACATGCTCTCTCAAATATTGATGAGCAAATTAATAAATGAAAGTTCTACCCTCCCCCCAAAAAATAAAAATAAAACTTAAGAAGCAGAATCAGAAAACTGTAGGGCTGTTTAACCTGGAGTCTCCCATCCTCCCAGCTGTAAAGATTGGTAAGCTGAGCCCCAGGGAGGTTAAATAAGTTATCTGAGGTCATGTGCCAAGCCTAGTGTGCTACATGAGATGCCACATGAATAAAAGGACGTTGCTCATTTGTCAATTCACACTCTGGAGGGTCTGATGACCTGTTTATAGTCCTGGGTCATGTAACTACAGGAACTCCTTCTGTTAGGGGATTTTGTAGTGTGAGCATTGTAAAACACACTTACACACATCTGGGTGGCACTGGCTACTCCATGCTTGGATGCTGTGACAGAGCCCACTGCTCCCGGTGCCACAGCAAACAAAACAGCCGCAGATTAAATGGAGCTCTGAAGCAAATGGTGTGGGGGAGGGGTGCAGTGAGTTTGGGACCCGTGAGGCTGCAGCAGACAATGGTCAGCACATGGTTTAGAGTGAGCTGTTTTCACAAGTAACACCCTTGAATGATGATTTTTAAGGGAGATTATAGTAAAGAAAGCAGTAGCAGCCGGGCATTGGTGGCGCACGCCTTTAATCCCAGCACTCGGGAGGCAGAGGCAGGAGGATCTCTGTGAGTTCGAGGCCAGCCTGGTCTACAGAGTGAGTACCAGGATAGGCTCCAAAGCTACACAGAGAAACCCTGTCTCAGAAAAAGAAAGGAAGGAAGGAAGGAAGGAAGGAAGGAAGGAAGGAAGGAAGGAAGGAAGGAAGCAGTAGCATAATCACTTGTGGATCCTTACCAAGCATTGTATACTGCATGGAACTGTATGTACTATTCATGGATGCAACTGGCAGTACAGCGGGCTTACCCCTTGTAGCAGTACAGCGGGCTTACCCCTTGTAGCAGCACCACAAACAAGTGCGAGACATATGTTGTGACAGGACATTGTAACTGCTGTGATGTCATTAGACTCATATTTTTGGTTGTGAGCCTAGACTTTAATCTCTCCAGCCCTATAATGTCATTAGAAATAAGAATTTTTCAACTCCATTACAATCTCACATAATTACCTTCTCATACACGGCATGTCTTTGATTGAAATGACATTAGGTACTCTCCCTTTGGCCCGAATGTTTTAAGTACTCAATAAATAGGATAGAAATTGATTCATTTGTTATGACATTTATTCACTCAGATTTACTGTATCTAAATACATGACCATGTTAGGCCTCAAGAATGTCATCATTTGGATAATTTGCTCCTTCCAAATAAAACACATTAAAATCAAATATGTGCATTCATTTCTTTAGCTAGAATTAATAACTTTGTATCAAATCATATCATACCATTAGCCTGTCTAATATTGCATTCTGCCTCCGGCAGAATACTATGGCTTGGACTCTGGGAAAACTGAGTCTCCCCATCCCAAAGCCCGCTTTGCAAAGCTGCACATCAGCTCCGGTTCTCAACTGACTGACTGACTACCTCGGCCTGTCAGTTAATGTTCTGTTTCAGGAGATTTGAGTGTCCTTGTTATTGCAGTTTACATAACCTCAAATGTTCACTGGTAACTGAAAGAGAATCCAGTTCATTCAAAATAGCTCTATCTGTCAACTCCAGGAACAGCTCACTGCGTCCATGGTGAGCATCATGCAGGCTGCTCTGTTTATCTTGACCTTATTTAAGGCATGCACCCTTTGCTGTCTACTTTTTCTTTTATCCTCTTCATCTTTTGACTGAGAAGGTTTTAAAGTAACTCCAGTTTCAAAGATCAGACTAACCTAGCGTCTCAGTGGAAGGCACTTTATCAGCATTCATTGTTGTGCCTAGTTGAATCATTTTTTCTTCAGCCCATGACTAAATACCTCAGACCTGGCACTGTAACACTGCGCTCAGCATCCTTGTGGGATCCCTGGAAGCAGAGGTGTTGTACTTTCTGCCGTCATATGAAGCATACAGAGTGCCTTGGTTAGGGTTTCTATTGCTTCAGTCAAACACTATGACCAAAAAGGAGTTAGGGAGGAAAGGGTATATTAGGCTTATACTTCAGCATTGCTGTTCATCACTGAAGGAAGTCAGGACAGGAACTCAAAGCAGGGTAGGATCCCAGAAGCAGGAGCTGATGCAGAGGCCATGGAGGGGAGCTGCTTACTGGCTTGCCTCCTCTGGATTGCTCAGTCCACCTTCTTACAGAACCCATGACCAAAAGTCCAGGAATGGCAACATTGGGCCCTCCCCCATAGATCCCTAAATGAGAGCTTGCCTTACAGCTGGATCTTAAGGAGGCATTTCTTCAGCTGTCACACTGTCAAGTTGACACACAAAACCAGCCAGTACACAGAGTAACTTGTTGTGTCAAGTATAGATCAAAATGTTCTAAAGCCAATGCCAAATTTGCCCATATGACCATCAATTACCATACTTCATTCCTTGTACCCAGAAATTCTGAAATTTAAACATCCCCACAAATCACCTGATAGGCATAGGGATATGCAAACTGCTAGGGGAGGCAGTCCAGTGTCCAACATTTTTGGGAGGACGGAATAAACTGGATATGGTATATCTGTATACAGGAATATTATTTCATCCTTAAAAGGAAGGTGACACCAATACATGCTACTACACGGATACATTTTGGGGACATTATGCTGGGGGAAATAAACCTATGGGAAAGAGGAAGTGGTTGCGTGATTCCACTTCTGAGAAGCACTGAGCAGGGAGTTCACAGAAACAGAAAGGAGAATAATGGCCGTGAGGGCGTTAGGGAGCAGAGAACATGGAGACGGCTAGTGGATTTCATTCAGTACTTCCTGATGCAAAGAATCGTAAAGGTAAGTTTCCCACGGCGAATTTCAGACTTATGAGCAGTTATGATGGTACATTTTGTGCTTTGCATAATTTGCTACCGTGGAACAGACAAACGCATATTGCCAGGTCCCGTGCTGGGAGTTCGTGATGAAGTAGATCTGAAACTGGGTCCGAGAACTTGAATTTCCAACCAGCTCCCAGGCCATCCTGAACCAAGACTGTGAGAACGGTAGGGGCGTTTCGAGAATCTCCGAATAGCACACCTAGAACTGACAGTCTGATTGGGAAAAGCACATGGTGATCTGCCTTGCCAGCTAGCCTAGGAAGCACACTGTGAATTCTGTGTCTACCTGGAGGAGCCTTAATAGAAGAGCTGAAGAAATGATGGCCAGCTTCACACATTCCATGCCACTAACTGCTCAGGGGACTCAGTAAATCCCAAGTATACATGTGAAAACATAAACACTTGACATCTCTGCTCTGAACATTCTTATTTCATATTTTTTTCTTTTTAAACTAGAAAGAGAGAGTACAGGCATTTAGAAAAAGAATATGGCAAAGTATGAAATGCTAATCAAATTCCAAACTGTATGTTGAATTCTACTATAAACAGAACAGATATTCTTTAAAGTAAGCATGAAACAATGTGATAACCTTTATCAAATTAAAATTCACAATACTTCCTTGATATGGTAGAATAGCAGTATTAACAATGACTGCTGTATGTCATTCAAAATACACTGGGAAGATTTTTACCCTGTCTATGAAACATTCATATGCATTCACCTAGTAATCCTACATATAGAAACATATAATATAGTAAGTACATAAAAGTGTAGAATATAAAAGATGTTAACAGTAAAATAATATTAATAATTCTGCTAGTATACAATAAAACCTAGAAATACTCAGAGACTGGTGAGGATCTAAACTGATTGCAGTGTACCAAATGAGAGATTTCAGTTAAAAAAAATATGCATTTGAGGGCTGTTTCAAAGTTTCTTCTTGAGCACCTTATCCAGGGCCAGAGCCATTTTTTAAAATCATTGCATATTCATGACAAAGGCTAACCTCCTGACTGCTGGTGTTTCAGGTTGTAAAGGCAATGAAAATGAGGCACTAAGCCTACCAGTATAGAAACCATGCTGAGGTTAGGCTACAGCTGGTGGTAAAATATTTGTTTATCATAGGTAAAGCACTAGACTCAGTGCCCTGGACAGGGAGGAAGGGAGAGAGGAAAAGAGGGAGGGAGAGATGGAGGGAGGGAAGGAGAAATGGAAGGAAGGAAGGAAGGAAGGAAGGAAGGAAGGAAGGAAGGAAGGAAGGAAGGACAGGAAGACCAAGCCTGGGTCCTGCTGTATCTGAAACTAACAGACTGTCTTTGCCTCTGGTTTCCCAGTTACATGACTTTATGAATGCTTTATTTTTTCCATAACTTTGCAACCAAAAGATTTAAAAACCATATTCTATATATTTATTATATTTTAAACTCAGATATATATGGAATAGTAAAGTAGTATATTAACTTATATTATAGAAAATCAAATAACTTTTGAAAATTCTTCATTTAAAAAGAGTATGCCTATCTTAATTCCCTGACTATATAATATTCTAAAAAAAATATTGCATGAGATATATAAGTGCATGTCTCACAGATAGATTGTAGGAATAAAAAATGAATAATTTCCATGAAAGAAAAGGGAAATCTGTCAATGAATAACAAAATTAAAAGTACATCTATCTTGAGCCTAGCAACACCAGTTCTAGGAATATAAAGCAAAGACACAATAACAAAAATATGAAAAGCTTTGTGCATAATTCTATTAATTATGGCATATTTACAATAGAAAATGTTGGGAAATAATCTAAGTATCCATTGATAGGAAAAGTAAAGTACACCCAAATAGTCAAATACTATGTAGTTATAAAAAGAAATAATACATGGAGAATTACACAGAAGACACTGGACACATTGCTGAAATAAAAAAATCAATGTGCAAGACAGAGAACTGCATAGGTAGGATTTCCTTTGGTGTGATAGATGAGTATATGTGTGTATTTATTTTGCATGAACAAATAGTGGACTATTAAGCAATAAGTGATACAATCAGGAGAAAAACAAGACAGAGGTACATGAGATACTTGCAAATGAATAAAATAACAGGACAGAATTACCAAGTGTTGGTAAATATGAGGAACTCCTGGAGCACTTAGACTGCTGAGAGTGTTAACCAGAACAGTCATGTCTGGAAACAGAACTGTCTATGAAAGCCTGCAGACACAGCGATTGTGTTCTCCACAAAATCGCCACTAGAAATGCACATGTGTGTCAAAAGACACAGAAGCACAACACAAACAGACCCAACAAGAGAATCCCGTGACCAGTGCTACTGACACAGAGAAGGCCTTTAAAAAGTTCAGTTTCCCTTCCTGGTAAAAACTTTGGATGCACCAGGAACAGAAGGAACACACTCAACACAACGAAGGCTGAATATGGTGAATCTCCAGCCATTGTACAGTTCATGTAACCACTGAATAAAACCAGGGGAAATGAACTCAGTTCCTCTATAATCAGGAATGAGACCAGGGCACCCACTTTCCCCACTCTTATTCAAAAAGTGCTCAGATCCCAGAACGACAGAAAAAGAAATAAAAGGGTTACAAATAGGAAAGGAAGAAGTCAGATTATTTCTCTTTCCAGACAACATAATCGTATTCCTAAAAGAGATGTCAAGTGTAAAAAGCCAGACTCAGTGAGACAAATACTGCATGGTTCTTTTTTGTATGTGGAGTGTGTGTGTGTGAGTGTCCTCGTGCACGTTTCCTTGTGAGCATGTGTGTTCATGCACATGTGTGTATGCATGTGTATTATGTGTGTGCTCATGCACATGTGTGTACTTGTGCATGTGTGTGTGCTCATGCACGGGTGTGTCTGTGATGAGCTAGAAAGGAGACCATGACAAATGAAGAGACACTAGAGGACGTGTAGATGGAAGAGGGCGCAGTGGAGCACAGGTGGCATGAAGGTACAAGAGACGATGGCAATGGAGCCAGCATACGGTGTCTTGGAGGAGACAGAGTGTGGTGGGGGTGGAGAGTGAATTAGAACAAAGAATAATGACACATCTGTATGAAAATGTCACAATGAAACTCATGACTTTGCATGTTAACTAAAAATGTTTTTAAAATGGAAACTAACCTATAAATAAAAAGAACTAGTCTGGAGTCAAACTCCAAACTAGACACCTATATCCACCACCAACAGAATGGTTACATGACGGTGCAGTGTACATGCACCAACAGATGGAAAAGAGGGACATCCCTCTGCACACAGCCTGCAGGGAGCTGATCACAGTTTTTGCTGAATAAGAAGCACTGCACACGCTGTGCTTTCCCACTGCTAGTCCAGCATCTGGCAAAGCCAGCCCACAGGAGAGCAGCTGCCTCTGGGGTGAAGAGACCAGAAGGGACAAGGTCTTAAGTGCTGGTAGGATTCCATTTGTGCACCTGGTGGTGGGTGTTTAGCCTGTGAGCCTGGGTGTGCTTAGCCTGTGAGCAATCGCCACACAGCATGCTAACAACAGAAACGCTTCACTGAGTGTATAGTGTGCTTTTGGTTTTAGAGCTTAGATCAATTTCAAATCCCTACATCTAAAAGCGGGAGGGAACAAAGGGAAGAGAATGGACAAGAAAGCAAAATTTCTCTGAATTTATGTTGCTGTATGTTTAACTTGGGGATCAAGTGTGTGTTTTATGTGTGCAAAGGCACACATAAATTCAATATAAAGAAGAAAAAACATGTATGCACACATCAAATTAAATTCCAAAGGGGTGTGTGTGGGGGGGTGTGTGTGTGTATGTGTGTGTGTGTACATATGTGTGTGCACACACATATGTATTTTTAAGGCTTAACTTTAAGACTGAAAATGGACAAGGCCAGATCCCCTGAAATGCTACAGTGATATTTCTGGATTCAGTTTAACAGCTTAGAGAAAAATCAGGAATGCTAAATGCTCAGGCCCCAGGGAAACAAAGAAGGAAGGTAGAAAAGTGCACAGCTGGAAAAGCACTCTTTATTATCCAATGCAAACAGCTGTACCATGGTTAGGCATGTACTAACCTAATAGCCTTCCGGAATTCACAAAACTGTCTGGGAAGCTATAACATCCAAGCAGTGTGAGCCAAGCAATAAGTGAATGTTCAGATGGAGTCCCCACCGGCCTGGCCTTCAGCTCAGTCTGCTACTCAGTATGTTTCTCATTGACCACTGCAGAGCAATGCAACATGTAGGTGGAAAGGACAAGCAAACAGTTCACAAATGTTTTTTATTATAAAGCATAGTTTCCTCTTCCATCTATTCCAACTATTTAATGTCCAAGTGTTTCCCAAATGGTCCTAAACTAGTGGAAGATAAAAGATGATGAGATATGTAGAGTCTTTGTCTTTGGTACTGGCAAAAAGCACACTGTCACAGATATACACAGGAGGAGTTTGGATCTTATCTGTGGAAGATTTTAACCCTCAGTTGATCCTACACCACACACAGAACCACAGCTTTAAACATTCTTCTAACTTGAGGGTTCAATCTAGCTCTGCAAATTAACTTTTATAGGTTTAGCTGTGTTCCTTAATTCCGCTGCAACTTGGTTTCCCTATTGGTAAAATGGAAAGAAACACTGAGTATAATTCACATGGTAAGGTACATGAAGTACTTATTATGAGGCTGTGCTATGCTGTGCTAGCCTGTGATGTGCTATGCTATATGTCATTGTATCTTATCCTTACATATGACTGACTAGAAAACATAAAGTGAATGGAATAGTTAAATAACAGCTCACCACCTACTAGGTATTAGCTACATCATAAGGCATTTTAAACACTTACGATTTTATTTATTCTATTCTGTCTTCAAAAATTCGTATCATGAGGTTACAGATGAAAAAATTCTGTTTCTCATGAGGCAATAGATAAGCAGGAGAATGATGTTAGCCTACTTCTAACCCAGGCCTAACCCTAACCCTAGCCAACCCCAACCCTGACTAACCCAGAACGATATGGATCCAAAAGCTATTTTTCTTATTTTCAAAAAAATCAAACATAAAAAATATTAGGTTGTTAACCTGTGATTGACAAGAAAACATTTATTAGTCATTCACATATTAGCTCACACACAACATAAGAACTCAGTGCAAGGACTTACTCCCACTCAGAATGCACAGAGAAGGTCCTGTTCAAATGGCAGAGGCAGGCTAGAACTGTCAAAGTGTGGGTGAGTTGGAGTTGGTGGCCTCGAGCACAATGCCCAACACACAAATGTCTATTGAATGAATGAGACACTTCAAGCAAAAAAGGTTCCTAACTCACTCCAAGTCTCTGGATAACTCTAATGTCAACCTTAGATGCTCAGAGGATGTAGGCTAAAAAAACATATTAAAGTGTCCCTTAAAACTTCAGAAAAGGTGGGTAGTTGTTGAAAATGCAATTCTGGCTGACTGCACTGATGTTCATGAGTTAAAGCATAGTGGCACAGGTGGAGAAAAGTGTGTGTTAAGGCACGGATGAACTAAAGAAAGTCAGGCTCGTCAATGAACAGAGAAGTAACAGACTAAGCATAGTAGCTCAAGCTGCTTTCATTTGTGGGATCCCTGAGTCAGGCTCACCTCTTCTGATGTTAGATAATCAGTACGGGAAGAGCAAGCATTATTGCATGGTGTTCTAATGTGTGTTCTTCACCCCACTGTAAATTCATTCTTATTGTGAGATATAACCAAAGTATTTAAAAATCTTTTGTTGCAGAGACTGGGACCCAGCCTTGTCAATGGTGAATATAGAAATGAACTGATGTTATTTGTTGGAATCATGGAGCTGGAGAGGTGGTCCAGTGGTCAAGGACACTGGCTGCCCTTCCAGAGGACACAAATTTGGTCCCTAGTATCCATGTCAAGTGGCTCATAATCACCAAAACTCCAGCTCCAGGAGATCTCTCTCTCTCTCTCTCTCTCTCTCTCTCTCTCTCTCTCTCTCTCTCTCTCTCTCTCTCTCTCTCACACACACACACACACACACACACACACACACACACACACACACACACACACTCACACACCTACCTAAAAAGGACAGAGTGCTAAGAGGTTAAGAGCACTGGCTGCTCTTCCAGAGTCTCTGGGTTCAATTCCCAGCACCCATGTGGCAGCTCATAACCATCTGTAACTCCGGTTCCAGGAGATCTGAATCCTCTTCTGGCCTCCACAGGCAACAGACATGCAGGAAAAAAACACTTGTATGCATAAAATAATTATTTGAAAATAAATATATGTTTTTAAATGTTTTCATGACAGGGTTTCTTTGTGTAGCATTGGCTGTCCTAGAACTAGCTCTATAGAGCGGGCTGGCATCAAACTCACAGAGATCTACCTGCCTCTTCCTCCTTAGTGCTGGGATTAAAGGCGTGCGCCACCACTGCTTGGCAAATATATATTTGAAAAGAATCACAGGCCAGGTATTTCTCAGGCAGCAGCATTATCTTGATAAAAATCACCACCATTTCATCTCTGAAGTAATTTTATTATGCAACTCACGAAGAGATGACCAGTGTTTTAGGACCGATTCACTTATTAATTCCCAAAGAGAAATATGGCCACACATAGCTATTGTGATATTCATGTTTATAAGAAAAATTTCCTTGAGGAGTCAAGTCACATGTGAATATGGCTTTATTTACATTGAATCAGAGTAGCAGTAATTACTGGTAAGTGGTAGTGACATTTGAGTGTGAACTCCATATATGCTGATGATAATAACAGCTAACATTTATTGAGAGAATACTGTACCATCATATCTAATTTAATCTTTGCCCATGAGATCTTTTTTATTGCAGAGCTATACCTGCCAAGCAGATGGCATATTGATGTCAATTAGCCAGCCTACTCTCCTTACCGAATTCATGCTAGCAAATTCTCAATTTGACTCTATTTTCCCAGGCTGCACTATTCCTGCTCACAAACACTGCAGTCCCATCTGTGACTAAGCATTCTCTTAATGGTCCTTAATGAGTGACACAATGGACCATTTTCCAAAGACTCAATATGACTTAAGAGTAAACTATTTCAAGTGATTTTAGATGAAATTAAGTAGTCTTATTGTGGAACACAAATGCAAAATTCAAACATGTTAAAAGGTGAGCCTGGAAGAAATTTCACACTTGAAGTGACATCTTGAGAGCTGTCTTTTAGGATGCTTGGTAGAACAGCTTTAAAATCATTGTGTTGTCACAGAAGGATGACACAAAGTAGCTGTAGAGGTGAAGTTTCTGGAACTATATGTGTATTTGTTTAATTTCCTACAATGCTGCCTCTTACTCTTTGATTGAATTGGGCATTTCAATTTCATGAGCCCCACACTGACAATTCACTCCTAGGTTCTGTCCTTAGCAGTTAATTGTGTTCATTAGTATTTTTTCAAAATTAGAGTTTATTCTCTTCCTCTGACTAAAAAGTAGAATTCAAACTTACATTGAACATTTTTAAAAGCCAGAGAAACAGAAAGAAAAAAATAGTTAATTTCCTTAAACTTTTCAATCAGATATAAAATTATTATCTTGCCACTTGTGTGGAAACTTTGGGGCTACCCCATGAACTAGATAGCAAAAATCTCTGCCTTCAAAGATGTTCCAGTTTTCCATTCTTGAAAATTTTGACATAAATATGGGTCTAGATATACAAATATACATACATATGCATTACATGTTTATAAGATTTTCTTATCACCATACCTAGCTTTAACTAGGTTACTTTTGTAGTAATAGTATTTTATAAACATTTTATTATATTTTATCTATACCATAAAAGTTAAAACCTGAATAATAATTTATTCAAGAGACATGACATATATTATCTAATAAACCTGGAGATTTAGGTTCTTTTTAATTTCTCATTCTTACAAGGTTACTCAGATGAATATTTTTACAGGTAAATTTTTATGCTTATGTCTAGTTACTGCCTTTAGAAGAAGTACTTTTACATCAATCTATTTCTCCTTTTGGGTCAAAAGACATGCCTATGTTTAAGACTTTGGAAACATTGAGGAATCAAACCCCAGGAGTATTTATGCCAGCTTATATTTTCCAGTGTATCATAAGGTAATATCTATTTTCCCACTTATTATTAGATAGTTTAAGCCAATTTGTAGGTGCAAATTGATTTCTTGTTTTAGTATGCCTTTGTGGTCTCTTGTGATGGGAAACATTCATTGGTGTATGGAGTTCATCTCTCCTGGTTGTCTTTTCATGTCTAAACCTTGGCCATTTTTCTAGTGCTGTGCTTATCTTTCCTTCCCTTTGAAAAGGTCTTAAAAACTAAACCACAGAGTGATATTTTTATCTGCTGCACACGATTCAGCAATTCTTCACAGCCTGTAGCTTGTTATTTATTTATTTCTTGAGGATTGTGTTTTCTCCAGCCATATTTACCAATAATTTCATCTTATAATTCCTGCACCAGTTTGGAGCTTTGGAAGTCCTCTACCCTCTCTTATTGACTTTTGATTCTAACTCTGAAGGTACATATCCCCAAAACATGTCAGACACATTCTGAGTGTCTCCAGGTTTGAGAGAAGCAATATGATCCTTCAGGAGTGGGAACATAGTGTTCAGGGCCAGAAACAGGGGCTAAGAGTGGAAAAAATGTGACATGTACATATTATCAGATTTTCTTCCCAGACTGGGGCAGGTTACTAGCCAGTTGTTACTGGTAAAACCCAAGAATTTTTCCTTCTAACAAGTTTCAGGGTGAGGCACAAGGCTACTCCAGTCCATTTGCTAATAGATGACAATGCTAGAGGTCTTTAATGTGACAGTGAATTGAATTTACCTTTTTCTGATTTAGTAGCTTTCTCTAATCAGATTCAAGTTGTTGTTGTTCAAGACAGGTTTCTCTGTGTAGCCCTGGCTAATCTAGAACTCACTATGAAGACCAAGCTAGCCTGGAATTCAGATATCTGCCTGCCTCTGCCTCTCAAGTGCTGGGATTAAAGGCGAGTACCACCACACCCAGCCCCTGGTTCACTTTTGAAACCCTCAGCATCCCACACAGATTCTCTGGAATGCCTGTCCCTTCTTAATAGTGAGAACTCAAAGCTCACTCAAGTAAGGGCATCCTGTTGATCTTCAAAAGGTGTCCACAGGACCCGAGCTGCTCCAGAAGCCAGTGGCCAGCTATGGGTCTGGTTGAGTGCTGAGAAGACCCAGTCTTTCCAGCATTACTATTCATACTCCAGATAACCTCTAGTTATACAGAGATTCAAACCCTGCCCTGCACTAGGAAGCAGTTCTTTTAAAGTACCAAACCAAATCTAGGGTCTGTATTTGTCTTTAAAAAAAAACAAGGAAAAATAGCAACCGGGACCTTCTAAGGCCCTCATCTTTGTCTAAGTGCAACCTGCTCCAATACATACTGTCCTGCATGCCCAAAGACCACTTTTCTTCCTTGTTCTGTTGCACATACGTCCCTCTGTAATCATCCATGCTTTCCTCTGCCTGGGAGCCGTCCAGATCTCTTCTTCATTCTCCACATTCAACATGTCACTTTCGTGCCTTTTGACCTTCATTGCTATTGCCTCAATTCCAGCACCGCTGGTTTGTCCCTTGGAAAGGCAGCATGATGTAGAAAGAAATGCACATTGGTTTGGTATCAGACTATGCATGGATTCCATTTTTGGCTTAGCTAACCAGCGTTGGAAACAATAACTTTGTATTTCCGAGCCCATTTTTCTTTAAAACAGTAATCCTATCTGCCTGACATGCATGCCAGAAAAGCCCTCCACACCCAGTCTCCACAAATGATTATGGTTCCCTTCTCTTTTTTGTTCTTTGGTTTTGACCACTGTCTCCTAACATTTGGGTCTCTCCACAAACATCTACATGACCACCAGAGTAGCCTTTGGCACAGCCATAGGACACAGCCATTTGACAAGGCTCCTTTTATCCACTACATCATTATCTGGACACTACCTGAACTCCTCACCAAATCGTCTTCCTGACTTCCGGTCGCTGTCTATATATCAGGTCTTCTTCCCTTTCCCAATCCTGTCTCACCCCTTAATTCCTACCTTAAGCACTTGCAACACTAAGTAATCTCCTCTGAGCGCTTTACATAATTGAACTTATCTCCTTTTCTGTAGCAAATGCTTGTATCAACTTGCCTGGTTTTATTTCTGGTTTTATAGGTAGAAAAACCTGATGCTTCAAGGTCTACAGGAAATTGTTCACCCAATAGATTGACAGCACTGCCAAGACTCCCCAGGCTGTCTGACCTTAAGGCCATGACTTAACCATTATGCAACACTTAGTTTGTCATTAAACATTCTAGCAGCTTCCTCAGTCATAAATGAGACAATTATGTATTTCTCAAGATCTACAGAGTGTCTAGGTTGGTACTTGGAGCATAGTCAATATCTAAAATAATTTGAGTGGTTTATTAAGGGTTAAAAATACTTGTCTGGGGTTGGGATAACAAGGGGGTGAACCTATTACTTCCTTGATCTTTTCTGACAGCTGCCGGCCTTTCTTTGAGCAATGCCTGAATTGAATCTAACACACTAGTCATTGATTCCCCATAGAGACTGTAAATTTCATGAGGTCAAAATCCAATCTATCTTTAGTTCCCAGAGTACTCTCTGATATGTGTATTAGGTGCTTAAAAGAAATATTAGTTGAACTGGTGAGTTCAGTAAGCACCTACATGGTATAACTGATTATGCCAGGAAAACAACACAAGTAAAGACTTTTAGCAACAAATAGTCTACATTCCAGTTAAAACTAAGGATAATATATTTCTTAAACAATATGTCATCAAATTAGCAACACAACATCTCATAAGACCTTACTACTTTTTCCATCTGTATAATCCCATAAAAGATAGAATGTGAGAAAGTTTCCATAATTTTGCCAATATTCTCTTAGCATACTAAGATGTGATTAAGATGTAAGAAGAGAAGAGAAAACATCAAACCCATAATGATATGCAAATGATATTGATCTAATCAGTCATGTTTGCTGTCATAAAAGAGTCCATGACTATAAGCTGTTTCACATACTGTGTGAGCAGTTCTGTGGGGCACACCGTCACCGTTAAACACCCATCTGTGTGCAGTACCATGCTAGGTGCCATGCAAAGGATTTTAATTAAAAAAGGACAATCTCCATAGTTTGGAAATCAGTTCACTCAGAGAAACCTGTCTGTTAAAAACAAAGGATTTATGATATGTTGAGTCTTAAATTTAAAGAATTTGAGCATCCTTTCCTGTCTCATTGACATCAATCAGTATATGGCATCAAGAACAAAAGGCGAACCCTAAATAACATTAGTTTAGTCTGCCAAGCTTACATTTGTCCCTTTCCAACTTAACTAGATTTAGTTATTTATGCTGATTTGAATATATTCATGATATGTGGCTCAACATATTTCCTTTTTATCTCTAACTTTATTGTTTGATTTTTTTTTTTTTTGTCCATGGATTCTTTCTGCCAAAGACTTCATGGAGTGACAAGTTTTAAACTTTAAAAAAAAAATGTGTTTGTTACCGAGAGGTGGTGGTGAACATCTTTAATCCCAGTACTCAGGAGGCAGAGGCAGGCCGATCTCTGTGAGTTTGAGGCCAGCCTGATCTACAAAGCTACACAGAGAAATCCTGTCTTAACAAACAAAAAGTGTTTGTCTTATTTAGCATACGAAATAGCAGGTTTTGTTATGGTTTTCCATTCGTACTTCACATACTTGGTTTAGGTTTCTCCTGCCCTTCTGCTCCTCCTCGCACCGGGCGCCTCTTCTCAGACCCTTTCCCCCAGTAAGCCTCCTTTCACTCCCATGCATGCTTTTTGTACCTCACCACCCCTCATCCTTCAAGCTTCCGTCCCCTCCTCATGATTGATTCCCTCTCTGGTTTCATGGCCTATTCCCTCACTCACACCCATAAATCACACATATGAAAATCCAATGCTAAGCTCTGCTTATGAGAGAGAATGTGCCGCAGTTGTTGTTTGTCATTCCCTCACCCACAGCAATATCCAGTTTCTGTTCTTGGTGCAATGCAGTATCATCTCTTAATTCCTTTGCGGGTTTATTTTGTATGCAGATTTCATGCTCTCTACAATTTATGTTTGGGGTTGCAATTTTAAAAATGTTTTGCCAATTATTACCACACCATTTCCTGAGTTTACTCATTAGAAATAATAACTTTTGCATTCTCAAGTCTCCATAGTCTACTTCATAGCCTTTTTGTGCCTGTGTATGTACATGTTTGTGTGTGCGTGTGTGCATGTGGATGCTTCTGGAGCATAGAGGTGTCTCCCTCAATCTTTGTTCATCTTTTGTTTTGAGACAGGGTCTGTCACTGAACCTGTATCTCAGTGATTTGGTGAGACTGTCTGGCCAGCATGTCCCAGAAACACCTGTCTTTCCAGCACTCGTATTACAGGCACATCCTGCAGGGCAAGGCTTTTTACATGAGTGCTGGGTGTCTGAACTCAAGTCTCCTGATTACACAGCAACTGCTTTACTAGCTGATTGGTCTGCCCAGCCTCTTTAGTTACTTTTTTAAATAAGCTGGCTGTTCTTCCACTAATGCTGTATAATAAGTTCATGTTAGCTTTATATTTTAGTTTTCAATATTGGACATACTTCTAATTGTGAATGGAATGTTCTTTATAGCCTATGTTTATATGGATCAATTACATATATGGAATACAAATTGCATTTTATAGACTTTAATCAGGTGTAACTAGATTTCAAATCTTCCTAGTTCTAATAGCTTTCAGTTGATCATCTTGACTCATCCAAAGAGACAATTACTAGTAAATACATCCTCTCTTTTCCATGTTAATACCAATTCTCTTATGTATCTCTTTCTTGTCTTATTGCACTGGCTAGCACTTCTAGATCAGTGCTTTCAAATAGCATATAGAATAGAACTGGATCTTCTTTGGAGGGAAAAATAATCTTAATATGAACATTTTTGGTGTGTGATTATGGTTAATTAATGAATGAACATTTGCTTTTGTACAGCTATTGTGAAAACAGTAGCAGTAAACAGCTAACTTCTTGCAGAAAGTGACGGCATTAGTATCTCATAGGCTTAGTTTGTAACCTTGAAAATATCCTACAAGGTAGGATAGGGAAAGGAAGTAGTTTTCCTATTGAAAAACATTCTCAGGTCACAAATAGCATTTACAGAGTGGAACTTAGAACTTCTGAATTGTTCTTTTCTGCCACCTGTTACCTGACTGCTATGATGGTTTAAAGCTTATAGTATTAAATACATATCTCTGATTTGACAGTTGGTGTATGGTTGCAGTTATATACTTTAATACTCCCTAAGCAACTATTCAAAGTGTTACAATTGTATTTTGACTTACAGTAAGATGAATCATAAATATCCCCTAATTTTAAAAAATGGAATGAATAAAAATAGCTAACCTTTAGAATGTCAGTACTTTATCATTATTTACCTAACTGTATCCTGCAATTGTGTATTTTTCTTTACTGCAACATTTCATAAATAAATAACTTATCCACATCAACTGTTCTTAAGTTAGACTGGGCTGCTGAAAACGGGCTTGAAATTCATCTCAGACTAGTTTAGTTTTAAAAGAATTCCATGACCTTATATAAGCAGAAAATCCAAAATGAAGACTCTTTTTAATGAATTTCTCCAAGTGTTCAAGAAGCGAATACAAACCTAAACTGTTCTTGATGTAGGTAACATACCTGTGGCTTGATTTAGGTAACAAATCCATGGCTGGGGGGTGACCCAGTGATCCAGTGTTCTGATTGGCCATATGTGGGTCACATGGCCACTCCAATGATTTAAGAAAAGGATACAGTCATTAGCATCCCAGGCAGAATCAACTAGTGGTGAGAAATAGTCCTCCAAATATTGAGAGGGGTAACAACTGTCTCAACATAAGGAACTTAATATCGTTAAATAAAAAAGATCACAGTTGTTTGTTACGAATTACAAGCGCTTTATTATTTAAATGTATGTGTTCGTGCAAAATTCCTGTGGAAAACTACTCCTTGGGTGAGGTGGTTTGGAGGTGTGTCTATAACAAAAAGCATGAGGACCTGAGGGTGGAGCCCAGGTGAATGTGATTAGCCACCTTGTGAGAGAGGCTGGAGGAAGTCCTTGGTCTTCTCTTCTGTGTAAGGTCACATAATGACAAGGTGTCATCCACAGGTAAAGACTCATTTCTAGTCACTAAACCAAAGAGTACACTGATTTATCTTGGACTTCCCAGCTTCCAGAGATGTGAGAAAAGATATTTCTATTCATAAATTACCCATCCTAAAATACCTTACATAGGGCAGAGCAAATGTACTAACACATGCTTCCTGTATTGAGTTAGCAATATTTTTCTCCTAGTTGAATTCTACAGAGTGACCAGTAAAGTGAACATCTATTCATATAGGAGACATTTAAATAATGCATAAACAAAACATAGAAATTATATTACAAATAATTAAATACAACTAGTTAGCCATAAAACTTCCTTAAGATAATTGAACTGTGGTGTTGTTTCCTCCCTAAGATAGAGAAAAAGTCGCTGCATGAATCAAAAGGAGCCTTTTTCTCTGTACCCACCAGGTTCTCTGAGCAGCTGATTCTGAGACAGTTTGTCGTGTCTATTAGTAAGTGGCCTTGGGTCGACACCAGCAGGAGGAGGAGCCAGGAGTGGATGATGTGGGCAGAAGGAGCTATCAATGACAAAGCAGGCCTGAATGACAGTCTCAGCTGTTATCTAGGTGGTTGCTATGTTAGTGTGGTACAAGACTATCTTTAGTACATGTTGGCCCTTAAACACTGGCCACATCCTACCGAGTAACAGAAACTTTGAAATTGCTGCTTTGGAAGAGCAGCAAGATGGTTCAGCAGATAAAAGCACTTGCTATGCAAGCCTATTTGAGTTCCAAAAAGTTGGAAGGAGAGAACCAACCACAAAATTGTCCTCTGCCTACACACAACACACACACACACACACACACACACACACACACACTTGCTTTTTTTAAGTTTTAAAGTCCATTTGAGGTATATAGTACAGAGGGAGCGGTGAAGTCCAATGACCCTGGCTTCAGTCTCCAATACTTCAATGAAGCACACACACACACACACACACACACACACACACACACACACACACACACAGCACCCTAGGATTATTTTTATTATTATCTAAAAATATTTCATACTTTATTCCTTTTTATTTTTTGAGAACAGTTTAGGAAAACTTGCACTTTGATATCATGTAGTTCTATTGCAGCAACAAGACCCATGGGGCTTTACCCAGATTCCACATTGCTGAAATACAGACACCCTGTAAGTTTGCAGATCATGGTGATGAATCCAAGTTAAATAACATGTTACAGAGAGCCCTTCAGTGTGTGCCTTGTACTATAATTCATTCCGGTTGAGTTGGCCTGAGACTTACAAAGCACTCTGCACACACAATGTGAGAACCAGCAGGGGCTTTCCCAGCACCACTTCCCACACTGCCTCGTGCTGGAGCCTGTGCAGGGGAACTTAACACCTCTTCATTCACCTCCTTACTGTAAAACACAGAGTATAATGACGTCAAGGGGAAAACAGGGTGTTCCATTTGTTTCTTTGCTTCTGTTTTGCTGAGATGAGGTCTCACTATGTAGCCCAGGCTTGCTTGGAACTCACTAGCTAGTTCAGATGTATCGGCTTTCCAAGTGCTTAGATTTCAGGCCCATGATACCCGAGTCAGAAGGGACACTCTGAGAGACATAAGACTGTGTCTGTGTGTAGGTGTGAACTCACTGGCAGTGTTACTCAGTATTATTACCAAGGCAGGTCTTTCACATTTGTAAATAGCCTTGATATTTTAAAGAGGAACTAAGCACCCTGTACTTATGGTACTCATGGTAGCAGCAGCTCTTAATAATGGGCCATTAACTTCCAGGATTTTGAACAGCTGATGGGGGATTTTCTTCTATATATATGTTTCTCTTATTGGTTGATGAATAAAACACTGATTGGCTGATTGGCCAGGCAGGAAGTCTAGGCAGGGCTAGGAGATGAGAAGTCTGGGAAATGTAGGCAGACGGAATTGCCTTGTAGGACTAGGAAGAAAGCACATGCCAGGTGTTCTCCAATAAGATAAGGCCACGTGGAAATACATAGATTAATAGAAATGGATTAATAATTAAGACAGAGCTAGCCAGTAAGGAGCCCAAGCCACCGGCCAACAGTTTTATAATATAGAATCTGTGTGTTTATTTGGGGCTCAAGGGCCTCGGGACCAGCCGGGACAAAGAACCCTCTGTAACAAACAGCCAAAGTAATTTTCCTTATCTATATCCTACTACTACTGCTGTACACACACACACACACACACACACACACACACACACACACACACCTTCCACCTTATTTCCATCCTCTAGTTCTGATTATCAGTTTTTTAACATTTATCTTAAGTGTCTCCTTTGCTTCTTCAAGACTTTGTTTCAGCCTCCTGGCACCCCAGTCTCTGGAGGAGCCTGTCAGCTCCATGGTGTGACCTTGTGCTCTAAAGCTTAAGCGCTATTAAGACTCCTTTCCTAAACCCCTCCTCTACCCTGTAGGACTCCAATGCGGTCAGGACACTCACTACACAGATACCTTATGGATGCTTACAGATTTTATTTTGTTTCAATTTCCATTTTCATATCAGTTACAAATCTTCTTTATGCCCGAGTAGGATAATTATTTTCCCTTTAGACAGCTTATTGATAGAAGGGAGTGGTGGGGCTTAGAAGCCAACTTGAAAGGAGAACTCCAAAGGGTTAGTTAAATGTCCACGCTGTTAAAAGATAACCTTAAGCAGCTTTCCTAGGCTCCCTACCTTAAATCTGATGGTCTTTGGTAAAAGCTTTTCAACTGGGCCCTGTATATTCAGGAATAAACATTCATGTATAGGTAGCAACTTCCTTTCCTGCTTAATAGTCTCAATTTAGTAGTCCACCAACTCAACCATTTTGTTCCAGTAAATGAGTGCCTACTGTATACAGCACTATGCCAAAAGGTTGCAAGCCTTCTTGTGCACAGCACACTGTAAGTAAGTTAGGTTGGAGCCTGGATGATGGTGAAACAAATGTAAAGGTAAATATTTGAATATAATTGATGCTTTTGTAAAGCAGAATAGAAAAGGGAATGAAAAGATAATCAAAATATTGCAGAAACTCAAAGGGCAGTCACCTCTGTTTGGGGTGATGCAAAAAAGATTTCAAAGAAGAGGAAAAGGAGGTGGACATGGGAGTCTGGATTTTGCCCAGCAGAGAGAGGGGAAGACATACCTACAAAATACAAGGGCCAGGCATACAGTGGTGCAAGATGGGAGTGACTAATATCCGGATGAGGAACCCTGACTACTTTGAGTGGCTTTAGGAGTGGAGTCCCAAAGGCAGTAAAGAGACAGGGGTAAAATGGCTGATATCCTTGGTGAAGTGTACAGATTACATTAGGGCAAGAAGACCTGAAGGCAAAAAAGGAGTTAGAGGAAATGAACAGAACATCCTTTCCTATAGCTTGCATGTGGGCTTTAGGAGGACTAGCACAGGTTAAATGTATGCCTGTTAGGGGAGCCAGTCGGAGGCCAGGGAGGAAATGCATGGCAGTACTAGCAAAGGGGATGAATGAGGGTAGCTAGGCGTAGCAAGTTTATTTTAGTCATGTTAATTGGAACTGTGATCAGCTTACCCAGATGGAGATACTCAAATCTCAATATGGAGTTGAAAGCAAGCCTGCAAGGAGAGTAGATAGGCAGAGGCTTGAAAGCCCTGGAGCAGCAGCCTCTAGCATCTGAGTCTTCCTCCCTTTTCGGTCTACATTTTCCCCTCAGAAATCCTCCCTATTCTTAGTAGAACATGTTTACTTGAGTAGGAGAAGATAATACAGCAAGCGCTCGGAGACGGAACAGTCAGATACACAGAAGCTGTACCAGTGAAGGTGAAGGAAGAGAGAGCCCCACAAAGCTGGGGTGGGGTATGGAGGGCAGCCCCCGTAAGCCCTGCAGACAGATCAAATGAATGAATGCTATCTAAGCAAAGACCTTCTGGTGCCCATATAACCCTATAGTCTCCTGTTGAGCTGCCTGATGCAGCAGTGATGTGCTATGTTAATAGCACAGTATTCTGTACCCATCAGTGGGAGCCGATGTTATTGTTTTATTCCCCGCATTTTCCACCAATAAATGGGAGAATAAATAAGCAAGGATATGAATGAAATTGTCAATGTTGACGAGGTAAAGAGTAGTTTCAGTAAAGAGGTGGGTGTAGAAACCAAATTCCAATGTCTAAAGTACAAGAATAATGACATACAGACATATGTATATATGCATATATATATTCTCTTGTAAGAAAACAAAAGCTAGCATTTTAAGTTCTTAGAGGTGATGGTTTGAATTGTGTAAGAAAGAAAAAAAGCTAGCATTTAAGTTCTTACAGTTGATGGTTTGAATTGTAATGATTTTTAAAATGAACTGCTATTGTGTTCCTTATGCAGCTAGTTTAGAGGAGAAAGTTCTGGTAAGAAAACAGTTCTATTTATTTTGGAGTGTCTGTTGACCAGTGAGACTTTGGGGGAGATTAAGATTTCAAAAAAAGGCCCTGACAGCTATCTATGAAAGCAAGATTAAAACAATATTATCCACAGTCAACTGTGGTCCTAGGCTTTGTAAATCTGTGCTGCCAGGATGCGCAGAGATTTGGGAACCTGGAGATCTCCAGGCATCCAGAAGAGACTAATCTGGGGAAGCTTTTGAAAGGAGATAAATTTAAGCTGTTTTGAAAGGAGACTATTCTAGTCAATTGGCAAAGAGTCTTACAGCACAAGATTAGGCATTTTAATTTGATTACTTGAGATAATTTGGAGCTATCTGGGTGCTGTGAATGTTCCCCGAAAGGTGACTCATTTCCATAGTTCCTACCTCTGCTGTACACTGGAATTAACTGGAGAGCCCTGGAGCCCCCTGTCTGCAGGCTGTACCCTGGGCCAATACATCTAGGAGTGAAGCAGGCATTAGTGGTGGTGTTTTTGGTCTTCTTGTTGCTGTTCAGTTCTTAGGGTGATTCTGATAGTCAAAATGAATGCAGGATAAATTTCTCTTCACGTAGGGTAAAGTATAAGCAGGTATGAGACAGGCTAGAATTAGAAAGGTTGGCAAGAAGGCTGGAACTGGGGAGTCTGACCTAGCTTTGTGTATAGAAATAAAAGAATGAAGCTAAAGTATTCTGGAGGGAGCCTTGCTTGGACTGTGTGATGCTTGTCAGTTGCAATTTTTTCACAAAGCTATCCTCGAAGAACACTGCAGTTTTTACGACGGATCACTTGGAAAATGAGCAAACAGGATGCGGATTTTTTTGGGGGGGGGCTGAACTTTGGGGGCTCTTGCTGTTAGCAAAATTCTCTATTTCTATAATAGCATATCTGGTCAGAGAACATGCCATTATATAAACTTTTACTTCTATACCTTAAAATTTCTTGCATGTATATAGGTGTTTTGCCTGCATGTATGTATGAGCACCACCTGTGTTCCTCGTACCCTCAGAGGCCGGGATCGGGATTACAGATGATTGTGAGCTGCTGTGTGGATGCAGGGAATCCAGCTCAGGTCTCAGCAGCAAGTGTTCGTAATCACTGAGCTATCTTTCCACCCTCAACTTTTACTTAAATGGATGTTTAGATTTAAAAAAATCAAAATTATGATTTTTTTGGTTGAGTTACAACTAGACTGTAGTGAAATTATGGTCCATTTAGACTTTAAAGTTTAGATTGACCTTGAAGGAAAAGGACAGTAAGGTTGTTAAGAACACTGAAGGGAATGACTCAATGTCATTTTCAATCATAACAGTCTCTTTCCTGGAAGGAAGCTTTTGTAACAGGTGTGGGAAATAGATGGGTAGTGTTTCAGGAATGACAGTCTCTCAGGAAGGTGAGCTGGCAAGCCAGGGCAGGGGCTTTCAGTGTTCAAACCAGATCATTTTCAATTGACTCCGGCATGTCCCACTTTTAAAGTTTAGGGGAAGGGCAGAATGTCACAAGGTGGGCTATTATTTATAGAAAGAAGTACTGCTTCATAATATAACCGTTTGATAAAACATAGACACTGACAGGAAACTTCCCTGGCAAGAGCTCCCAGGAAAGAAGTGATTGAAGACAGTTATTGAAGCGAAATCATTTCTGTGATCCTGAGGATGAGCCTTCCAACAGTGATTGGCCTCTATGTGTAACTGCTGTCAGTGTTTAGAGAAAAGAATCGGAACTATAAACGAAATACACTTATTTCTGCTCCTCGATGCCGGGACAAAAGTATTGGCTAGGGTTGGTCCTAGAGATCTACACACTGTAGATGAGACAGGTAGAGACTACTCAAAACTTCCTCTGGTCATTTCATCCGTCTGTAGGGACTGAGAGTACACTGAGGCAGGCTAGTACACTGTTTCCAGGAGACCTCTGAGAAAATAAATGTACAGTACCAGGAGCAGCAGTCCAGAAATGACATTCACTCCCTGTTCCTCACCAGAGCAGCTTGAGGGCAGGGACACTACTGAGTTGAAAAAGGTGTGGTGAGGTGGGAATTGGAAGGTAGACAGGATAAAAGTTTACAGGTCTGAGGTAGGATGCTACAGGCAGGAGCCACTGGCTATCCAGACAAACAAGAAAGACCCGAAGAGTCCACAGCATCTTGTGAGGACAACCATGCCTCCCTTTTGCCTATGCTTTACCATGTCACCAGGCTTCTGGCTCACCCCATCACACTTCACCGGGCAGGCTTAGCTACAGGGGGCAATAGTACCTACCCAAAGTTACTCCGTGCTCCTTGGCACATTCTGCTTTTCTTAATTGCTTCCAATTTTCCCTTCTCGGGTTTGCTGTTCTGGGAAAGAAGGTTCTAAATTAACGCTCTACAAAGTCCCCCTACATGTTGGTTTGCAAAATTAATGATCCTCACGGCAGAGCAAATTAATCTTTGATGCTTGGTTGACGCTAAAGACAAAACTCACTGGGGCCCTCTTAATACACCGAATCTGTGGTCTCTTCCCCCCCTCCTTTCCACGCCTGCTACACCCACGGAGGAGACAATGCATCTCGCCTCAGAAGTCCATCTCCTAATCTCGTTGCCAGTTTGTGGAAGGGCTGTGCAAGGTGCTCAGAAGCCAGGAGGGGCTGCCCAGGGGAAGCCGCCGGATGTGTATGGCCTCAGTAGTTTTACTTGCACTTTCTACATGTTGTCCCATTGAAAGAACATGGAATGCTTGCTTCGATTTCTGGGAGAACACGATGGCTCCTTCGCGAGCCCCATAGCCCTGGTCTGAGGGCTCGCACTGAGCTCCGCGGGGATTGGAAGCTCTTGCACCGCCTAGGCTGGGTGTCTAGCCAGAAGCGACAGTCAGCGGCTACGCTGCACTGCTCTCGATACCTTTCAGCTGAAAAATTAAAGCTACACTCTGGTCAAAAGGACCCCACTTTCTGACAGGGCACCCGCGGACCATCGCGCCACACTGGGCGCACTCAGCAGCCGCCGCCTCCTCCCAGGTCTGGGAAGGGCAGATGTTCAAAGGGAGGGTGTGGCTAAGCCTGCTTCAGGGTCCCGCCCGAGCCCCCTGGCTCTAAAGGAGCTAGTGTCCCTTCGGGGGGAGGGGGTAAATCTGAGCCCCCCGCCAAGTCCACCCCCTAGGCAGGGGTAGGAGAGCGGGGCGGGCCAGACCCCAGGACGCCCGCGTCTCCTTTGTGCCACAGTGGCTCTCGGCCTGTTCCTGCTCGGCTCCTGTCGCGCACAACGCTTCGGACGCGCGCTGAGGCCAGGGCGACCCTGAGGGACCCGCCCGCGGGGCCCTCTGGCGGCAGCACCTGGCGGCGGGGCCACGGCCGAGGGGCGGGGCCGGGGGCGGGGCCCGGCGGGCGGGCGGGGCTGTGGGGGGGCTCCGCGCACACGAGTCCGCGCGCTCCTCGGCGTCCGGCGCACGCGCGAGCCAGGAGGAGCGCGCCCGGCGGCGGCGGCGGCGGCGGCGGCGGCGGAGCGGCTGAGGAAGGCTGGCCGCGCGGGCCGGCGGGCAGCGGCGGCGCCCGGAGCCGGCGGAGGGCGAGGCCGGCGGGGACGGCGGGAGCCGCCCGCCCGACCGCGAGCCCCGAGTCGGTAGATGGGGCTGCGCGGCGCCCGCGGCTGAGAGAGGAGCGGCGGCGCGGAGGCGGCCGAGGTGCGAGCCGGTGAGTGGCGGCCCCCACGCGGTGCCGTAACGGCCGCCTCGGGCGCCCCAAGCCCGGAGGCGCCACGCGGGCCCCGCCCCTGCCACCTGGGCGCGGGAGCCACTGCGTGTCCCGCCCGCCGCCCCGCGCCCCACGCCCCCGCGGGCCGCCCCTTCCGGGCGGGCCGACCGCCTCCCTCTGCGGCGCTGGCGCTTCAGCGTGGACCCGGGCGAGCGGGCGAGCGGGCTGGCGACCCGGCGAGCGAGCGGGCGGGCGGGCGGGCGGCTCTGACTGACAGCCTTTGGGGGCTCGGAGATCCCGGGGAGGCAGGCGGCTCGCTGCAACTCCGGCTGCCACTTCCGAGCCACGAGGTTCCAGTTGTTTGGCCAAAGTGGCCGTGGGCGAGCACACGCCTCTGCGGGGGCGGTCGCCGCTCGGCGCGTGCTCTCGGAGCCTGGGCACATTTGTCTGGAAGCAGAAAGGTGCCTGCCGTCTCTTCCCTTCTGTTCTGGCCTGGGCAGCGGACCTGGGGGGAGTAGATGGCAGATCCGACAGCGCGGTGACAGCTTGGGGATTGGTTGGGGTGTATTTTGTTATTTTCTTGCGGGGGTACTTTTTTTTTTTTTTTTAAACACTTTATTGGGACTTTATTTTCAAACTACCAGTTCCTGGGATTGCAGCTCGGGATAACATTCATTAAACTCCCCTCTTCTGGGGGCGAGCATTTGTGTAGGTGGGGGTGCGGGGTGAGGAAGAGCCTCGAAAGCTGTCGGTGAGAGGCTCAGAAAATTCTCCGCATTACTCAAAAAGCAGCCGGTTAAGGTCAGGCTAGCCATGCTTTTACTCTTTTTCCTACGCCCCTGGGAATTCTTGGAATTTTACTTTAGCCTTCCTGAATGGGCTTCCTTGTAATACAGCTGACAGTATTTAGGATGCATTAAGTTGCTCTTTTCTTGGGTTATGGTTTAGCAGCTTTTCTTCCCGTGTAGTCTTTCAGATTATTACTATTGCTATTATTATTATTATTATTATTATTATTTGAAAACTTACATGTGTCTCATGTGTTAGGTGAGGTAATATACACCGTTACCATGGCTGACATAGTTTTGGTACCAGATCAAACAAGGCACCAGACATAGGTTGTGCCGTTATGATAAACTGCTAGGCCTGGTTATAGTTTTGTGTGCAGAGGCCTTATTACTTTGTAAACAAGTAACTTTGGGGGTTGTTTCATTTTGAGGTCATTTATATCTTAAAGCTTTCATGTATTTAAATTATTGTTTAAATACATGTATTACTTTTTAAGGCTCGTGTTTCTTTTATTCTAAATTAGGGTTACATAATACACAAATGGTTATACTTTGAATTGCTCTGTTTTGTCCTATGGAGACTACAAGCTGTGTAGGAGGGTGTGTGTCTTTTGTAAATTATGACAGTTCTGTTTGTGCCTTGGAATATTGAATGTGTATTTTTTAAGTTTTGAGGTAAAAATATCAAGCTGCTGAAGTTAAGTTTGATAGCTCTATATATGACAGGATTCTTTTTTTTTTTCTTCAGGAAAAACGTTGGATTTTGTAATTTTCTTAAATATTTGAGGGAGCAGTTTGCTTTTTTGTCTGAAGCTCATTTCATGCTGAAATTGTGTTAGACTACCCAAGCTGCTTCTTCTCTGTCCTTCACCTTTAAGCTTGAGATTAAAAACAAAAAGGGAGAAAGAAAATCACGAGGCTCTGGGTAGCTGTTTTATAATGTTTTAAAATTGCCTTGCTTGTTTGAATATTTACCATACCTCTATAGGCTTTACCACTGACTAATGGATGATTAGCAGAAGACAACAGATGTTTTAATTAAATGCTTTGCACATTTTGCACATCTGAGCTTTATCAAAAGTGGGTAGCATCAGCAAATCATTGCTGAGAGAGTGGCAAACAGTATAGTGCTCATGCTAGTTGGAGATTCTCGGGTGATTAAAACACCAAGAAATAAATACTGAGAGAGGTAGGAAGACCGATTTGTATTGTTTATGTCTTTTACAGCCAATTCAGGTTACTGGTGGCTTAAAGGGAACTTCTGTAAAGTCTAAGGTGTATAGTAACACTGATAAATTATCTTTTCCAATGTATCTCATTTAATATGTAAACTACATTTGTATTAGAACTTGGCTTCAAGTAAATGTAGTTACCCACAAAGGATATGCTGATATTTAGGGATGGTTGAACATATTTGAAAAGCAATCAACTATTTGAGATATTATCATCATGCCTAGAAAATTTTCTAGAGAAAAATTTTTGTAATTTTGTTTTATTGTTAGGTTTTTTGTTCTTCCAAAAGTAATACTTTGTTCATAAACTTCGTATCTTAGAGCATGGAAGACCTCTCTACCATTGTGGTACTAGTATTTGATCACATTTTTCTCTGATTGTAGCCATCAGCTTTGCTTAAAGAATTTTGGGTTAGCTTCAAGAGCAGCGGCTGTGATTGCCCCACACTTAGCTGTTATTTGTGAGTGACCACTTGGGGGAGCCTTTGCAGTTCATCTCAACTGGATCCCTGCTCTGCTTGCACTGGCTGCTAATCACCCTGGGCACTCTGCCAGACTGCTGGAGAGTGTGCTGAGGAGGATGATGCATTTAGAACCAAGTCTTGATCTCAGTGTGTAATGACTTTTCCTTTAGCTCACACTCGACTCACAAAGTACCTCTCCTTACAGACTGTTACTAACAGTGTACCTTTGAACTACTGTTATATGGGCTAACTAAATAACCATGAAACATAAGACTCATGAATGCATTGTAGGTTTCAGAGATCGAATTTTACCGGCATTAATCTTAGAGGCAGTGTAGGCTTAATCGCTTGTTTAATGTACACAGATATTAGTTATCTTGGAGGATCTGGAGAGATCATCACTCTTGTTTGAAGTATACTAATTCCAAGCCTTTTAAAGCACATTGGTCTCCTTTTGAAAGCTCTTAGAGGAGATATCAAAGCATCGCTCATAGTTAAATAGTTAAATATATGTTCATTCCCCTGTAGGAGGAAAGGTAGTCCTCTGGCAGAGTTGAGGAGCTTAGGTTAGAAATCCATACCTTTTGACCAGTAAATTATGATTATTCTTACCCAGTGTAATAGACAGGTTTCTGCATTCTCTTTTTCTGACAGTATTTAACCTTATTGTTACTATTTCAGAAAGTAAGCTCAATAAACAAAATAAAATGCATTTTTAATAGGTTAGAGAGAAGTTAACTTTTATGACCCTCCTTAATTATAATAGAAGAACTCAGAGACCTTTCTCATCTTTTTCATGGTATATTCATTCACATAATGACTAACAATTTGGAGTAGTTCCCATCTTTCTAAATTGCCCCAATTTTCCTTTAAGATGAAATTGCTTTTATCCTAAAATTCCTTTCCTTTCGAGGGTGACACACGCCTTTAATCCCAACAGTCAGGAGGCAGAGGCAGGAGGATCTCTGTGAGTTCAAAGCCAGCCTGGCCTACAGGTTGAGTTCCAGGACACCTAGGGCTGTTACACAGAGGAACCCTGTCTCAAAAACAAACAAACAAACGAACAACAACAGCAACAAAAAACCCAAAAATGTATGTATATGGGTGTGCCTCAATGTATGTATGTGTACCACATACATGAGCTACTCATAGAGGCTTGGAGAGGCCATTGGATCCCCTGAAAGTGGGTTTACAGATGGTTGTGAGCCATCCCACATGGGTGCTGGGAACTGAACTCCAGTCCTGGAAGAGAAGCAAGTGCACTTAACTGTTAAGCTATTTCTCCAGCCCTTCTTTTGGTTTCTAAGTGAAACATACCAGAAGAGACATTTTCTGCTTATAGAAGAATATTTATTTGTTGCTAGATTCCACTGACACTTGAGTGTTGTTTTAAATACTTAGGGATGATGATTTCAAAAGGCCTACCAATTGAAGTTATAACAGATTTAATTTAGAATGAGAACTGAAGGTAAGACAGTATGAGGGGTTTGTTTGTTTTAAAGTTTATTATTAGATACTTTCCCATACTTGCTAGCTCCTGCATGTGACCTGACCCTGACTGGCTTTGCCGTCTTCAGCCTTTTCTTTTAAACTCCTTGTTCTGGGTAGGTTCCTTACCATTTACCCTTGTTGTTAGAACCCACTGGTACTGCAGATCATGCTGTTGCTAGTGAATGTGTGGCTTGCTCTTCTCTGGCCTTAGAGGAGTGCTTTCTGTTCCTCCTAGTAGAAAATATGTCCACCAGCAGCTTCTGTGTTCTTTTGTTTTTTTGCAGTACCCACCTAGGCAAATAGAAACAGCAGCCAGGACTGCCTTCTTCCCTGTTTGACAGACTAGCTATGTTGTCAGAACTTGGTTGTACATTGTAACCATGTGCAATCACAGTAGACACCCCATGATAAGATCTGTACTTAAGTCATTCCTGATGCAGTTTTATCTTTACGTTTTAATTTGATCTTCAGTTCTAAAGATGTGGAAAGCATCCTTCTGTGGATATACAAAAAATTGTACTTAAATGAAAGGAAATTACAGTTTAAGAAAGATATGTAGAAGAATCAATATAACATGAAATAATAAAAATAGCATGTTGATAATGAAGAAACTGGAGAAATATTTGCAATTTCTACTGAAGACAAAAGGTTAAATTTCTTAATCTTTAAATGATGCTTAATAACCAGAAAGCAAAAGATTAATACCAGAGTGCATGGACAGAGTCTCTAAACAGAAATCCAAATTAATATTATGCAAATTTTAAGAATTTCAACTTCATACAGAATACAAATATAAAGTAAGACTGAGTGTTGGGTGTGGTAGCAGGTGTCTCTAAATTTAGCATTCAGGAAGCTGAGGCAACCAAAGCTATACAGTTGAGACTCTGCTTAAAAATAACCAAAACAAAAGAAATCCTATTAAGTACCATTTTTATCTATTAGATTCACAGACTAAAGAAGTTCTGCTAATGCTTTTAAACAGAATGGAGCTTAGCAAGTTTTTTCACAGTTATGGAAGTGTAAAGTAATAAAATTAGATACAGCTGAAATCCTGAAGAACATTCAGGTGAATGCTGGCAGTAAGTTTACAAAGGCTGGAAGTATGCATCAATGGATGTAGATGCTTGTGGGAAGATACAGATCTAACATGCAACTTATTTATCTGAACTGGACTAATGTTCATTGCTGCTTCCTGGCTTCGTTCATGAAGCTTAGCAAACTGGCCTTCTCTTTCCTTCCACTCTCCACAAAGGGGGGATCATGAGTAAGTGCGGCCTCACTTGGTCAGGTGTCCTTTAACCCAGATGCCTGGGAGACTGAGGGAGCGAAGCTCATTACCTTCCTATAAGAACAGTGAGTAATCTGGTGCCATTGGAAGGCATTTATGAAAACTGTGTCTCTTGAAAATGTACCTAAGATGTTTATTAAAACAAGTGAGCATGCCTTTTAATCCCAGCACTAGGGAGGCAGAGACTGGGCTTTCTGAGTTCAAGGCCAGCCTACATAGCAAGTTCCAGGACAGCTAGGGCTGTTACACAGAGAAACCCGGTCTCAAAAAACCAAAAGAGTTTGTTAATTATATTGTGTGTGAATTGGATGTTTTTGTTTTGTAGAATTTAGATCTTAGTTGAGTAGGAGGAATGTTATTAAAAAGTGGGATGGACAGCTGGAGATGTGTAAAATATTTAGAAAGTTTGTGAGACTGAGACAGAAATGACTGACTCTGTTGTGGCCACATGCTCCGGAAAGAACAGTGAAAATGAGAGGGTTAGAGACGTGGGAGATTTCAGAGGGTCTTTATCTTGGGAAAAGTGAAGTGGATTTAATTAAATGTTGAAAAGATAAGATACTTGGTTTATGAGGTTTTGTTTAGTAGGTACTTTTGCTGTAGAGTGACTGGTATAGCGTGCTCTTTATGTGAGTATCTGTCTGTTCTTTGTAGTTACCCCATAGTAAAGGATTTGTCTCTAGCATGTTTATATTGACAAATGCCCCTAAGAGTCACAGCTTGAGTATAAATTAATACATCCCGTGAAATATTCTGTTTACTACCAAGCCATTTAACTTTTTTTGTTTGTTTTTGTTTTTGTTTTTTATTGGGGGAGGGGTTCTGTGTTGTTTAAGATTACTTAAATTTAACACTTGGTCTGCCCTCTCCACCACATTCACCAGGTCCGCACTTGCAGCAAACATCTCACTGGTTGGTTCCCTTGCTGTGCTCACAATCATTTCTCCCCTCTTTTGCTTTCTAAATCTCTAATAAAAAGGGTCAGGTTTTCCTTCCTCAATAAACTCATGGGTTGACCACAATTTTTCTTCTCATTCAATACAAATTGTAACACAAACCTTGTGTAACATTCATTATGTGAGTGGATGCTTTATGTGCTTTCATTCTTAGGAGCTTTGAATACCACCCCCAATTGCTTAGTAGAGTTCAGAAACTGTGCTAAATGCTCTTCATACATGATCTCATTTGCTAATTGAAGATTTACATCTGATTTTTTAAATCCTTCCAGATTCTCTTAGTTTCTCTTGGCTGCTACAACAAATTGGCACACTTACTGACTTACAAACAAAAGTCAGATTTTTTTTTTTTTTTTTTTTTTTTTACAGTTCTGAAGAGTCAGTACTTTTAGGCCCAGGTCAAGGTGCCCTAGGCTGTTCCTAGAGAATTCCTTTGTCACTTCTTTCACAGTTTCTCATGGGCACTCCTTAGCTTGTGACTGTATTATTCTCACCTTTGAAGACTAGTTTTTCAAATCTCTCAGCTTTGCCCCCCCCAATTTCTCTCTCCTTCCTTTTTTGCCTCCCATCCTCCCTCTCAAGATCCTTATTTAATATATTCACAATTTTTAAATTTTTTTCTTAGCAAGGTAATGTTCAGTTTCCAGAGTCTAAGACAGTTTCCTTTGGGGAGACCTTTGTTCAGCCCCTCAGATGACTATTTAGTTGGTTCAGAAAAGGGAGAAGTGCTAAGAAATATTTTTTCCTCAGTTTCCAATGTAATATTTCCTCTCTCTAATGTAATATTGTTTCACCAGGATGATTTTGCTGACACTCTGTCCTCAGAAGTATTTCACTGTCACAGATGAGAGGAGTTGCTACTGGTGACTGTGGAGTCTAAGTGAGGGGTGCTTCAGAGAGTATCCAGGACAGCTCTGAAAAGAAAGAAGCAGTCATCCAGAATGTCAGTAGCATGGGGCTGGTAAACAGTAGTCTTATAGCATCTGTTGACTATGTGTGGTGGCACACACCTGAATTCCAGTACTGAGGGTGCAGACAGGAGATTGATAAAGTTTGAGGCTTGCTAAGCTGTATAACAATTTCTAGGCCAGCCGTGCGTGAGTGAGTGCGTGCGTGCGTGCGTGTGTTCGAGTTAGCCTGTCTGTGCTCATTCTCAATCCTTCATTGATTTATGAAAAAAGGGATTCACCAGTACCTTAACTAATCTGTTGCTACTTAAAACATAAATTCATGTTATGTGTTGGTCTTGGGAATGTGTCTTTTGCCAGGAGTTCTTGACTCCTCTCTCCTGGTGCATTATCACTGATAAAGGGGGCTTAGTGGTGAAGGTGATCCTGAGTGTGGTGAGGTCTCAGTTTGCTCATGTCTTGCACACCCTTGACTATAGTAGTTAATCTTGTTTTGTTTTGTCACTTAGTTTTGTTGAGTCTTTCCAAGTCGTTGAACTTGGTTTTCATATAAACATGATACCTGTAGTACCATAGTCTATATCAACTATAACATGATATACATAAAGGACATAGTGTTTTGAGGTCGTATTTCCAGATGCAGCTTGTTTTCATAGTTTTTAATTAAGTGATATGAAGATGCCTAATGCTATACTTTAGAAATTCTTGGATGTTTTAGGAAATTTTGTTTAGTACTTGTTCAAGTTGGTTTTCAATTGCTGTAATGAACAACATGACCAAAAGAAACTTGGGGAGGAAAGGGTTCATTTTAGCTTATAGTTTATAACAAAGTTCATCATCAAAGGTAGCCAGCTATGCAGGAGCTTGAATCAGAAACCATAGAGGAGAGATGCTTACAGCAAGTTCCCCCTGGCTTGCCCAACTAGCTTTCTTAGCCTAGATTTACCTCCTAGGAATGGCATTTCCTACAGTGGGCTGGGCCCTCCTACATCAATTAGTAATTAAGAAAAAGCCTCACATTTGTGACCACAGTCCATTTTAATCTAGGCAATTCTTCAGTTGTGTTGCCTTCTACATAGGTGACTTTAAGTTTGTGTCCAGTTGACAACTGAAGCTAACTGTAACAATACCACAGTGATAGTTTACAAAGATTGAATTTTACTCTATATGATTTATTGACATCAGCTTCATTCTTCAGATACTTTTTTTGCTAAAAGAAACATTTATTTGCTTTCATTAACCATAATATTATTTAAAAGTATATTTATACTAACACAATAATGTTCTCAGAGGTTAAGTTAAATGACATGATTCCTTAAAATTTGGACCCATATTCTTTCCTTTTTCAGCTCCATATGGGAGTTAGCTCTGGGACATAGCCTCAGCTTTCCATTGCTCTTTTATATTGTCTAGATTTCAAAGCTGTAGTCAGTCAAACAGTAAGTTTGCTGGTAGATGTGTTTCAAAGAGTTGTTTCAAGAAAGGGTCTTTGTAGTCTCCAGCTGGTGTGGACTTAGTGATCATTGTGCCTCAGTTCTTGTATTGTAGGTGTGCACTGCCATACTGGCTATGATTTTAATTTGTTAATATAAGTAAGCTATAGCATATTTTGGGTATTTAGTAAATGTAATCCAGGAAATTCTTTTTCTTACTATATGGTACAGTGTGGTATGCACAGAATCTAATACCTAGTAGAGTTTTAGTTAAGTTCCTTTTGCTTGATTCATAGTTTTCTTTCTTTCTACAATATGTGTCTAAGTCATTTTAAATGATATTTATTTAAATTATGTACTACTGACTAGTTAATGTCTAATTTTCATCTGACTTTTCAGTGTATTTACAAAGGTCAATCACATATTGACTGACAGATTGGAATAGGTGAACTCAAGTTCCTTTCAACCTGAAGATTTTATAACATTGACACAATCTCCATTTTTTCTCATATTTTTCTGCTAAAAGTCTGTAGTATATACTTCTAATGGATCTGTAGTAGTTCATTACCATATAATGGGAATTCTTTAGCATTTCAAATGAGTGCAGTCATCTTCAAATGAATTTATTATGTATGTCCATATGCACATATGTTTTGTGGACATTTTCTTTTCATCTTTGAATATTCTAGCTGGCACTTTGGCCTAAGAATCTTAGGATAGTCGAGTGAAGTTTAAAGCATTAAAGTTACTTATTTTGGTAATAAATGATCATCCCTACTTCTATACAGATTTATTCAAATAGTTCTTATTTTCTTTTTAAAATCAGTACTCTTTTGGAATGAGAATAAGTGATGAATAAATGATGAAAAGTTAAACTGTTTAAGATAGTTGGACTTTCTTGGGCAACTTAGTTGTAGCCTGCCTTCACAGGTCATCAGATTGAGTTCTCAAAAGCCTTGAAGCAGAATCCTTTTTTTATGATGGAATTCGACTTTGTCAGATAAATAAGTTAAAGAAACTGAAGTTGTGAATGAATGCATTAAAAGCCCGTAGAACATTTTAATGTTCTCCCAATGAGAGTATTAATAGAAGATGTTATCAACAGTTTATGCTTCTTAATTTGGAAATTCCAGATAATACACAATTAATTACAACTTAACTACTGCTTTCTTGAGAGAAACTTGAGTTTTTTGGAACTTTTTCTATTATTTTTTTCTTGAAAACTGACTCCCACTACTGTCCTACAGACAGTACAACTCAGATGTTTCAGGGGGGAAAGCTTTTAGCAACTTTTTCTCTTGTTCAGCTTGCTATAGCCTAGTAGCTATTTCTAGTGTGTTTCCACTTGTGATAGTTTCATGCCAGTGTTAATAAGAATGCAGCAGTAAAACATTCACTTGGCTGTCTTCATTCTTCCCTTCTAACCTGTCTGCTGCCTTTGCTTCTGTTATCTCTGCCAAGAGTGCACTGCCAGTGTTTCCAATTTCTACTCTACTTTTGTTTTCTTATCTTTTATCATCTAAATCTGTGCTTCCCTTTCCCATATGTTTCTAAAAGAAGTGATTTATACTGTTACTTTTCAGTAGAAATTTTCACTGGAAGTAAATCTGAATATGTATTTTCCACAAACTTCAAATACACAAGACACAGACACAGACACAGACACAGACACAGACACAGACACACACACACACACACACACACACACACACACACACACACACAGGATTCCGTTATATAGTTTGAGGGAATAAACTTTGTTTTACACAACCAAGAGTCATTCCATGAACATAGACTATGCATATGCTTTTTAAAAAAGATATTAAGAAAATTTAGCAAATAAATAGCATTGTTACCATGAATAACATTCTAAGTTCTAAAATGATTCATGGAATAGTATTGTTGTCTTTTGTCAACTGACACTAGTTAGAATCATTTAGGAAGAGGGAGCCTAAATTGAGGAAATGCCTCCATCAGATTGGCCTATAAGCAAGTCAATGGGGCATTTTCTTTATTGTTGATTGATGTAGGAAGAAGGCCCAACCCACTGGAGATGGTGCTGCCTGTGGGCAGGTGGTCCTCGGTTGTGTAAGAGGGCAAACTGAGCAAGCGTTGAAAAGTGATCCAGTAATCCGCATTCCTCCGTGGTTTCTACTTCATTTCCTGCCTCTAGAGAGTTCTTGCCTAACTCCCCTTAGTGATGGATTGTAACCTGAAAGTTGTGAAATGAAATAAATCTTTTCATTCTCAAGTTAGTTTTGGTCAGGTTTTGTTTGTTTATTTGTTTATCATACCAACAGAAAGTCAAGCTAGAAAGGCCAGCAAGATGGCTCAGCTAGTAAAAGCACATGCCTCCAAGCCTGATGACCTCTGAGTTTGACCCCTAGGACCCAGAGGTGGAAGGAGAGAAGTGACTCTAATAAGTTGTCCTCCAACATCCATATACCTAGTCTTAATAAGTGAATGTAATTTTAATTATTTAGAAATAAAGTAAGAAATTTCACCTGTGGGTAGAAACTTGTCTCTGGTTGGTTGGGTTAATCTTGAGATGAGTTTGAAGACTAAAATTGATTCAGCCTAAGCAAGAGGTGGCCATAAATTGTTTAGAAACTGATAACCAAGAGGATAACTAAGGCCTTCTGTGGGATGAGTAAGATGAGTGCAGTTACTTGGGAAGGAGGCATGTCGTTGTGCAGAGAGGATGGAGAAGCTCAAGGTGCTTAGAGCAGATTTGTATAGAAGGAATTAGGTTGCCTACATGAAAGGGCTGGATTATCAGAAGAGAAATTTAAACATTTCCAAAAACAAAAAAGCAGAGTTTTTTTCTAATGCAGCATGGCCATTAAACTATTTCCAAGTGAGTTGTGTGACAGCCTTGGGCTGAGTTGGTTACGTCAGAAAGAAGCTGGTAGTCGTGAGTGTGAGTTAAAGGTGAACTAAAGACGGTGGTGAGTGGCAGAGGGGAGACGAAGGAATAAACTCAGGGACATTTTGAATCCACCATAATAAACCAAGTGGCTTAGGGTACACATCTTGAACTTTTCAAGGGATTCCTGAGCAGTCTGTCTCTGGGTTTTCAGGTTTGGGATTGCCCTGAGTGCTTGTCTTTTCCCCCAGATAAGTCCCCTGATCTTGTTTTTAAAGTTAATTTTAGGTTATATGTGTATGTTGGGAAGCAGATGCAGGGCCTCACACATGCTGGACACATGGTCCACACTGATCTACACCCTCAGCTCTTGTCCTCTCTAAAAAATAAATTCTTCTTTTATTCCCTAAGTTTTCGTATTCTTAACTGTATTTGACTATTAAAGAATGAAAAAGTTTTTTTGAGTCCACCTACTTAAGTGTAAACCCAGAAGTAGGATTTCATTTATCTCTTCTGGACACATTGTTAATCTGTTCTAATCACCTTGATCAGCAGAAGAAAAGTAGTGGTAATTGTGATGGATGAGCTGTATGGGTTTAGTACTGTAAGGCATGAGAAAGGATTTGGGAGAACTACAAAAATTAGAAAATTATAGAGAGATTTGAAATTAGAAAAACTATGGAATTCTAGGGCAGCCTGTGCTGTGTCCTTCTACCCCGTATCCTGAAAAATCAAAATACCAAAGGTAGGAAGGAGTATGATAATATATTGATCACAGAATACTAAAAGCAAGATTTAAAAACCATACAAATGACATGTGTATTCTATTTGGTCTTAGGGGAAAGATGAATGTGTAGCTCACCTTTCACCAGACAGCTTTAACTTTGGTCGGTGGGTCTTCCTTTCGGACATCTTTTTCTTGATTGTATAAGAAAACGGTATAGCAAATGGATTTTGCAGCCATATTATGCCTTTGTTTTGTTTTTCAAGACAGGGGTTCTCTTTGTAGCCCTGGCCGTCCTGGAACTTTGGACGGAACTCACAGAGATCTGACTGCCTTTGCCTTTGAGTGCTGGAATTAAAGGCTTACATTGTATCTTTAATAACAAATTACTGTCAGGTATTTACTATGTGAACATTGAAAAGTACATTGATCTTGGATTAAAGAAACACTAAAGCCTGTTAGTACAATGTGTGTTTGCATTACTTGAGTTATATAGATAACTCTTTACAGGTAGTTTCCCCAAATGGGACATTCTGTGCTATTCGAAGACATTTCTGGTTTTTACTTTTAAGTGGAGGGCAGTACTGTTGTCTAGTGAGGAGAGGCTAGGATAGTTACTAAATGATTCATAGGGTAGTGTTCCACACATACACACATAACATCTGCCCAGCCCCAAAGGCAATGCTGCCAAAATTGAAAAACTGAGCTCATCTGTAATCCAGGAAATGGAGGCAGGAGGATTACAAGATTGAAACCAGCCCGTGCTAAACACTGTGGCTGTGTCTCATTCACAGGAAGTTCTTTTCTGGGCATTTTTGGAGGTCCCAATTGATCCCATACTTTTCTCCAAACTTGGCCAGATGTTGTCCTTTCCTAAAGCTTATAGGACAATAGACTTTGTTTATTGTGCTCCTGTGCTGCAGGTTCATCTTTGTGGTGAAGTACAGGTGTGAGAGTGTGTGAGTGTGAGTGTGTGTGTGTGTGTGTGTGTGTGTGTTTTAATTATAATATAAAGAGAACAGTTAAGGAATGTATCCATAGTGGAGACAAAGGAATATTTTAAAAGAACTGTATATCATTTTCCTTATCCCGCTTCCATTTGTGATTTTAAACATTCTGACTTTTAGGAACATGTAAGCACCCTGACTATGTGTTCTTGATACTGTGTTCCATAAATAGGGAAAACGTGTATCTGTATAGGGCAGTATTCAATATGGTGGATCTAGATTTGTGTACTAATTTTCCTGTTGCTAAATGCCCAACAAGAAACAATTTAAGGAAGGAAAGATTTATTCTGGCTTATAATTTAAAGGGATTTAGTTCATCATGGTGAAAAAGGTGCAGTGATTGAGGCCAGCTCAGTCCAGGTGAGTGGGAGCTTGTGGTACACTTTCCTCCTCAATGGTAAAGAAGCTGCTGCACTTCCTTTCTTTCCAATCAATCCTGTTGCTACAGTAAAGTTAGTTCTACCCCCCAAAAGGTTCCGAAACCTCTCCAAACAGCACCACCATCTGGGGATGAAGTGTCCAGACACATGAGTCTATGGAAGACATTTTACATTTAAACCACAATGGTGTGGGTGTATGTGTGTGTGTGTGTGTGTGTGTCTGTGTGTGTGTGCTTGCACACATTTAGTCAGCCATGAATCAACATCCGATGTCACCTCTCAATCCCTTCTCCACTCAGTTTTTGAGTCAGGTCTCTCAAGCTCTTTCTGAACCTGGAGCTTTTGGATTTGGCCAAACTGGCTGTCCAGCAAGCCCCAATGATCCTCCTCTGCCTCCTCAGTGCTGGGATTACATGATGCATTGCTATACTTTGTATCAGCCTTTTTATTTTAGGCCATCAACCAGCTTCCAACTCATGACATAGAGACTTCTTACTAGTTATGAATGCTTGACCTAAGATTAGCTCTTATTTTAATCTGTTTCTCTTTATCTACATTTTGCCTTGGTCTTTTCCCTTCCTTCCTTCCTTCCTTCCTTCCTTCCTTCCTTCCTTCCTTCCTTCCTTCCCTCCCTTCCCTCCCTCCCTCCCTTCCTTCCTTCCTTCCTTCTTTCTGTATGTTCTATTCCATATCTGGCTGACTGGCAGCTGCCTGACTTTTGGGTGTGTCCCTCGCTTTCTCCTCCTCCTCCTCTCTCATTCTTCTCTCTTCTACGTATTCTCTCTGCCCACCAGCTCTGCCTATCCCTCTCCTGCCTAGCTATTGGCCGTTCTGCTTTTTATTATATCAATCAAGTGCCTTAGGCTGCAAAATGAAGCAAATGTAACACACCTTTACACAATTAAAGTAATATTCCATAGCATAAGCAATTGTAACACATCTTTATATAGTTAAAGTGATATTCCACAGCAGAACCTGATACCTTACAAGGGTACTGGGATCCAAACTCATCTTTTATGCTTACATGGCAATAACTTTACTAATTGAGCATCTACCCAGCTCCCTAATGGTGTGTACACAGAATTTGTTGTCTTTAGGAAGTAAAATACTAAAGTCAAGTGCATGTTTTCTTTCAGTAGCCATTTCCTGTCTTTCTCATATGCATTGATTATATCTTATCTTTATCTTCAATTTTCATCCAGGCAAATATTTCATGTTTTTGCCACCTATCAAATCCAAACCATGTGATTCCTTGCTAAGTCTGTCAGTAAGAGACCTTTGTTAAGTTTATTCATTGTTATTGCACAGACCATCCCAATTTGCACTGCAAACTCAAGTGGTTATTGTTTGACTCTTAACTCTTGACTCCTTTCTAGGGCATTTTGTAAGCTGTGGGGAACATTGATATGACAGCTTGTGCTTCAGAAAGGCAGTATCTCGTACTTTACCACATGAGCACACAATTAACATTAGTAAATCTGTTTTAATGCTTGAGATATTTTAGCTAAGAACTATTTGAAGGCTCTGCTCTTAGGAGCCTATAAATTCCAGAGTAGCTAATTGTGTTGCTTTGACCCTGGTGCTCTGAACAACCCAACATATCTTAAGGGAGGGATTTAACCAATCCCATAATTTATTTATTTATTTTGAGTTTTTTAGATAGAGTCTCACTTGTAGTTCTGGCTGGGAACTCAGTGTGTTGACAGGAATGGCCTTGTACTCATAGACACTTACCTGCCTCTGTCTCCTCAGTGCAGAGATTAAAGGTATGTGCCACCAAACCCAGCCCCATTATTTATGATATATTTACTTTAAATTAAAATTTAAAAGATATTGTTACATAATGTGGTGGTTTGAATGAGAATGGCCCACATAGGCTCATATATATGAATGGCTTAGTCACCAAGGAGTGGAATTGTTTGAGAAGGATTAGAAGGATTAGGATGTGTAACCTCATTGAAGTAGGTGTGACCTTATTGGAAGAAGTGTGTGTCTGGAGGTAGGCTTTGAAGTTTCAGAATCCCATGCCAGACCCAGTATCTGTCTTTATCTGCCTGCTGCCTACAGATCAGGATGAAAAGCTTAGCTGTTTCTCCAGCTCTATGTGTGCCTGCCACCAAGTCCCCCACCCTCCCATGATGGTGTTGGATTAATCCTCTGAAACTGTAAGCATGCCCCCAATTAAATGATTCCTTCTGTAAGTTGCCTTGGTCAAGGTGTCTCTTCACAGCAATACAACAGCCAACTAAGATACATGATAAACAGAATGGCATGTGATTTTAATCCCACTATTCCAGAGGCAGAGGCAGATGGATATCTTGAGTTCAAGGCCAGACTGGTCCACATAGTTTGAGTTCCAGGCCAGTCAGAACTACATAAAAATAAAAGTTCCTCTCCCTAGTCATTTTTTTTTTTTTTTCATGAGGTTAATCATTGCTCAGGTTCAGAGCTAGAAACACTATGGTGTTTCCCAGCAGTTGGTGACTAGCATTTTGGCCAAATCCTTGGCGCAGAATCACCCTTAATACTGCTTAGTGCTTATTGCCCTTGCTCACCGCATTGGTTCCTGGCACAAGTGTAATGCTCTGGCACATTTCCAAGTGCCCCCATCTATGTTTTCAACTTTACACGGTAGGTATTGATTGTCCTAAAAAGAAGACTATTTGTACTCACACATTCTCAAGGGAGGCCCAGAGAAAACCTTCTTGGGAAGAGCTTGTGCGCACCTCTGAAGTCTATAGTACAAGACTACCTGGTGTTACCTGCTTTCTCTTTTTTATTGTGTTTTTCAGTTACTTCTTTTTTCTTAAGTGTTTTAAGATTTTGAATTGTGTGCTCTGGCTTGGCTGGGTTTTTATTCAAGGTAATTTCCTGTGGTCTGATTAGAGGGCCCATTCCTTCAGACATTTATTAAAGCTTTTCTCTGGTGCCTGGGGAACCTACTGATTCTGGATCACTGTTAACTTTTCTGCTCAGTTTTCTGAATGAAATGGGTGTGTTTGAGCCTTAAATCCTTGAGTGGAGACTGAGTAATTTCTTTGACTTCCTGTCCAATCTGCTCTTCTACAGGGTAGGAGTTCCACCTTCTCGTGGATGAGTCTGAATTGTGACTCCTTGCATTATTCAGGCCAAGGCCTGAACTGATGCTTGTGAACCTAACCTATGAGAATTGGCTTCACTAGCCTTCATGACCACTGTCATGTTTGCCCATGGAGATTTTTTTAGGAGACTTGTTTTCTTTCCCTTTAATTCCGGAGGATGTCTGTGGTATTTTAGCATTTGTAAATGCATTGTGAGGCACTTACTCTCAGGTTTATCAGGTCTGCCTTTTAGCTGGATACACACACTTACTCACTTTGAACTTCTAAGCCTTTTCAACACCAGTTTGCTAATCTTTCTACTTGAATTCTCTGCCAATCTACCTCCAGTATTGATTGCTCTTGTCCTTTTCTTTTACTTTGATTTGGGACTTCTAGAGGGAGAGACTGTAGACACTGTGTTCAGTCTCCACTTTGACTGGTACTTGTTTAATAATTTGGGGGTCTAAACCTGTAGCACTGACTGGCCAGAAGAAGAATGAATGTTTTTCCATTCAACTGTAGTTAGAACATAAAGAGCACCATTTGTAATCATAAAAGAGATGAAGAGGTGGTGGTGGAGGCCGATATTTTGCAGCTGAGCAGGGCCTCACTCAGATAGGAGACATGGAGAGCTGGTGACCTACGTGGGGATTTTGCCATAAAGCCTGAATAGGTGGAGTAAATCATATTACAGGTATTTGAAGCCAAAATTTTAAATTTTCTTTGAATGAATACTAATTGCAATGTGTCTAGGACAATACTAACAGAGTACACAAAGTATATGATACTATATCTGTCCTTAGTGAGCCCTCCAATTTTTGCATCAGGGAGAGACCTGGAGATTAAAATAGTCAATTCTTCAATTTGTTGTAGTTGTGATCTGTAAACTGCACAAATATTGGATGACCAAATGCTGAACTGTCTTCTAAGTGAAATACAGGGCAAAGTTACTGGAAGTCTTTGGTCCTAGTGTTTAATACATAGCTTTATCTGGTTAACATGTAGATTTATTTTATGTGTGTTTCCATGCAGAGACACTGTACTTATATATTTATTGACATTGATTTCCTAGTTAACCTTATTTTAATTCATAACTGATCTTATAAGGCAAGTGGAGCTTGCATTATTATAGCATTTTATATATGTTAACATTTTTTGCATAAGGTATAATCATAGCTGCCGTGTGTACAAAAGACCAGACAGTACCATGACTGGAACCATTTTAGACAATAAGTTTGTACAAGCATAGAGATGAAAAGGGAAAGGTGGCATTGAGTGAACTGAACCAGAGACCCTTGTAACAAGAAGAGCTTGTCCAGTCTTAGCTGGGACTGTGAGATATTGATCAACTCAAATTTCAAGCTGTATAAATATCTATACTTGACCATGGCTGATTGTATACCTGCAAATAAATTTTAGTATGAAGGTTAGTTAAAAAGAAACAGAATCCATGAAAAAATATTGATATACAAAACTGTATTCTAAATTGAGAGCGTGAGTGGGTCATGAACGTCTTCACTTGGGTCGGTTAAATAAAGTCACAGCAGGATGAAGTATTGAATTTGGGGAGTGGTGATTGAGGCTAGAATTCCCTGGAAGGAAGACTAAGAGGAAGTTTGTACTGGGCTGTTGTAACAGGATGTTAGGGTAGAACCATAAAAAGAAATTAATTTTATAGGTGGGGGGAGCCAGTAAATCATCTTTGGGGGGGGAAGAGTTTGTGTTTAGGTAAGCTCATTCTAAGGGTGATACTAGAGATTGTTTTACTTGTTTTAATGTGACTGACAACACAGTATTACACACTGGGTAAATTAAGGAAAGGAAGGGGGTTTATTTGGCTCACAGCTCTGGAGGTCCAGGTTTAAGGGCCGAATCTGCCAATGACCTTCTTGTTGATGTGGTGTCCTATGCACCTGTCAGGAGCATGTATTTCCTTTCTTTCTCCCTCTTCTAAAATTATATTAATCCTAATAAAGTCCAAAGGCCCAGCCTATACATATCCTTCTCTTAATTTATCTCTCTGTAGAGATTAAACACCAGTATGAGTTCCAGATGAGAGAAACCACACTCAGATCATAGTAGGGTCTGATGGCTACTGTTAATTAGCCACTTGACAGAACATAAGACTCACCTGAGAAATAGACCTCTGTGGATGTCCATTGGGAGGTATTTTGATTTCATTAATTGAAATAGGAGGGCTTGCCCATTGAGTGACTCCATTCCCTGGCTGGAATCTTGGACTATATAAGTAGGGAAGAGAGCTGATTCTCCTACCATGATAGACTGTACCTTTGAACTGTGAACCAGAAGAAACCTGTACATTGCTTTAGTCAGGGTATTTTACACAGCAACTCAAAAGAAACTGAGATGCAGAGCTAGGTGAACTAAATCAGTTTTAAATTTTGGAGTGAGAGGTAAGAATTGAGAAGTAATAAGGTATGAGCTAAAGTAGTGATAGTGGAACAGTGAAAGGGAGTGTTATTGAGAAATATGTGAAATTTTGAATTTGAAAAGTCTGTGTGAAGAGAATAAATAGTTATACATGATAGCATTAAGAGGAAATATGGGGCAGACCAGATTTAGGTAGTACCATGGTAAGCTTTGGAACTGTTTCATGGTACCCTTGGAACATTTAAAGGGAGATACTGAGCCTAAAACTTAGAAGACACTGAGAAGTACCTGATAGCCTGCCGTGTATCAAGGCACTGTCTGAGTGCCAGAAGGAATGGGACCATGAGTGAATGACTCTGAGCCACATAGACATGTGAACAGAGGTAGGTTTGGGTGAGTGAGACATTGATGGAGAGTGGTTCTGTGTTGCTATAGACAGGTGTTTCTGTTTGTTTTCTGAGGAGGTGACAGCTGCACTCAGTAAATGAAGAAAATTGAAGATTCATCAGATTTTTGGGAGGGTCTTTCAAATGAGATTGTAGGAAGTGGTAAAAAATGGTAGGTAAGTGAAGACACGGAATAGATTGGGCACGTTTAAAGGCAAGGAGGCCATCATAACTGGAGGTTAGTGGACAAGGGGCAGGGAGCTGTAGGAAATAAATGGACTTAGGTTTAAGCACTCACTATGTCAGGCTGTAAGTGGACTGGGAAGCCTTTGGACAGCTTTAGTGAAGAGTAGTAGGTTGTGCTTTGTGTTGTAAGTGAGAGTTGTAGCTACTCTGTAGAGAGAACATTGAGAACTAAATTGAAAGTGGAGAATTCATCAGATGACCCCTGCTTCACAGGTGATAATAGCTAAAAGTAGTTTGATAGAGGTGGACAAGTGACGATGTAGGTCAGTGGTAAGGCACTTTGGTAGCACGTGCCAGGCAGTGAGTTTGATCTTCATCACTGCAAAAGAAAGTTATCACCAGATCTCTACGACATCTACCTATTTTTCTAAGTAAATAGGTAAACTGTGTGTTACTTGGAGGCAGTCTACCAGTAAAATTCATCAGTCTGAAGTTACATAGTTTTGAGATAATCATTTTTAATGACTCAAATATTTAGATTTAATAAAATGTGGCATTGATCCTGTAGTCGTGTTTGTTTTTAGTGCTCATTAGATGTATAAAAATACTTTCAGACAGTATTGATTTAATAATATAATAATTTATATTTTCTTATACTAAGTTTTGACCTATTTTTATTAATTAGAGCTCAGATCAAAAGTTGTTTCAAAGGAGAACAGCTGTAAGGTGAAGAACAGTAGAAATAGTAACATTAGTTGAGCTCTGCTTTGTTTACTTGTTCTGTTCTAATATGTAGGTTTAACTTTCTTTCTGATAGCTACATTTCACATGAGTCAGTGAAACTTCTGAACGTAGAATGGACATGGGCAACATTAAGGAAGGAGCATGGGGCTAGTAGGCCAGTCAAGAGGCATTTTAAATATGGGAAGTGGGAACTCTAAAGCAGAGGACATAGTGGGACTAAAAATCTATTGACTTTAGTTTGTTGTTGTTGTTGTTGTTTGGTTTGTTTGTTTTAAAATAAAAGCAGAAAGTTAAGAATTTGGAGAACTAAATGTCTGGAAATTGAGAAGAGAGAAATTGAGATTTTGAGAAGTTTTGAAGAGAATGGACAGATAGTGACATCATAATATACAGGAAAGGTTGAATCTGTCGTGGGAGGACTCAGCTCGATAAGGTGGGTGAGTGTTTTAGAAATGATAAATTAAAAGCACAGTGTTTGACTCCCAGATGAAGTACATTAGAAGGCAGTTGGTGAGGTGAGTGCGGTAACTGGGATTTGGAAGTCATCAGACAGATGCTAGTTGAAGTAAATGTGGTCGGTCTCTTGAGAAGAATTAACTTGCCAAGGATACTGGCAGAAGTGTCTTAGTTAGGTTTCTATTGTGATAAAATACAATGACCAGAAGTAACTTGAGGAAAAGGTTTATTTGGTGTATAGTCTACAGTCCATGATCTGGGAAGCCCAGACTTGCTCTTCCTGGCTCGTTCACCCTACTTTCTTATTCACTCAGGATCTCCTGCTGAGGGCTGGCACTGCCCACAAAAGGCACTACCATATCAGCCATCAATCCAGAAAATGTCCCTCAGGTTTGTCTCCAGGCTGATCTTATGGAGGTATTTTCTCTATTGGGATTCCCTCTTCTCAGATACATCTAGGGTTGCCGAATTGGCAATAATAAATCAGCACAGGCAGTGATAGTCTATCCTTCAGTTGAGTACTGGATTAGTTTGTCAGTTAGAGTGTTCCTTGTTTCACTAAGAAATTTGAAGAGCGCAGTAGCAGAGTGGAGAACTGCAAGACAATGCCCAGTGTGGACTACTCTGTAGAGGCTGTTGTGAGGTGAAGTATGCCTCATAGGGAAATGAGGTTCAGATTAGAGATTTTTAAAAGTTATTTGTGACTGGGAAAGATATTAGCATTTATATGTGTGGAAGTATAAAACGAAGAGGAAATACTGGAGATATAGTTGAGAAACAACCCCGGGGTCATGGTACCATAGCAGACAGGTGGGTATAATCATTACACAGATATCAGCCTTGTGAAGCAAAAAAAGTGTATTTTCCCTGATTTGAGGAAAAGAGATAATAATTGCTGAAATTGTGCCAGAACACTTTAGGTCCAGAGTAGTTTGAGACTATTGAAAAACTTGGGTATAGGAATAGGAGAGGAAGAAGACACTGAAATAAGAGGGAGACAAGATGATGTCCTCATGATTTGATCAGGACTACCGTGAGTGGGGGAGGGGGCGGATGTCACTGCTATGTAATGTAAACTGCTGTCTTATCAAAACCAGGTATGTAAAGGAAGCTTTGTTAAAACAGAAACAAACTTTTGAAACATTTTAAAAACATATAAGCTTTTAAAATTTATGGAAGCCACAAATTATATTTTTAATTTATATTGTTTCAAGTATTTTTGAAAAGATGACACCCAGTACAGTTTGTAGCTGCTAGAAGTAAGGGCTGGCAAGGACATGCAGTTGTCTGCCATGGGGAGATGTGCAACAAGGAATGATAAAATATTACTAGAGTTGAGTTGTTAGAGTGTTTCTTCACTACTTTGAACACATTGCACATTGCTTAAGTTCTTTAGAACCAGAAACTCTTTGAGATAAATGTGATCTTAAAACCTAAAAGAATTATTTTGAATCTGAAATTATCTAAGTTTTCACCAACATAAGATCTCATTGACTCCTTAAATTTCCAAAACCTTGTTAAATAGTTAGTAAAGCTATTATGTGTAAGATTTCACCTGGACACATAGAATAGAAGTTAATATATATTTATTTGACTGTTGTAATGTTTATCTGAGGATTCTTTGCATGCTGGCCTGAGTTCTTATTGAGTACTTGTGCCCAGAAGGGGCGGTTAAGTAGCATGGGAACTTTGGAGAAAAGAATTTGTTTCCCAGTTTTTAATGGAGTTACTACTTCATATTTACTCTTGTGCAATACTGTTTTTAGGGAGTGGTTTAAGCAAAAGTAAGCAACAACCTGAACATTGAGGCCAGAGTAAAATGTCCTTAAGTTTATGGGCTTATTCCACTATCTTATAAAACCTATCATTTTAGTACAGCATGATGTTGTACTGTATTGTGAATTGTAGTCTATTGTAGGTCAATAACTTCTGAGCCCCAGTGTCTTGTTAGGATGAAATTGCTAGTGTGCCGGTGAAGGTAAATGATTTAGATTGACACCAGGTAAATACAGCTTAAGCACAAATAGTTTTATGAGGATGTAAATAAAATAAGTGAACTGAAAACTTTCTACTTGGTTAAATTTTCATATTTACAAATATTGAGAATGATCATTTAAAAGTTGGAAATATTCTGTTGACATGAGTTTAAAAATATTTTATATGTTACACTTTAGTTGAATGTTTTACTAAAACATACTTCATGTTATAGTCCTAAAGAATGCTTTAATGAAATAGGTAATATCTAAAACCAACTTTATCTTTAGCTCTTTTTTTGTTTTTTCAAGACAGGGTTTCTCTGTATTGCTTTGGAGCCTGTCCTGCAATTTGCTCTGTAGACCAGGCTGGCCTTGAACTCACAGAACTCTGCCTGCCTCTGCCTCTGCCTCTGCCTCTGCCTCTGCCTCCTGAGTGCTGGGATTAAAGGCGTGTGCCACCAATGCTTGGTTAGATCTTTCTTTCTTTCTTTCTTTCTTTCTTTCTTTCTTTCTTTCTTTCTTTCTTCCTTTCTTTTTCAAAAAGAAATGTTTGCTTTTGTCATTATTGTTGTTTGGAAATGGAACCAAGGCCCTCATACCAGCTAAGTAAGCCTTCTGCCATTGGGCTACATCATCAGACTAACAGTTAACTTTTTAATTTCAGAAATTGATTATAACTTTCTGATTTTTCTACATTTAAACTGGTTACTATTTATACATGATCGCTGCACTTGGTTTTTGTTTTTTGGGTTTTTTTTTTTAAGCTTTATTTAAAGCTGTTAATGCACATATAGACAAAGATTATTGCATTCCTCAACTCTGATTTGAGTTTGAACTTTTAGTTTTGTTTTGGTTTTAGCTATTCTTTTTACTATTTCCATATCAAATAAATGGAGTGGTTTACATTACTGATGCCTGATTTTTTTAAAAATTCTAGACATTTTGCAAGATGACAGTTCAGCCCTTTTACATTATATCCTTAATTGTGTATATATATATACACTTTCAGTCTCAGCATCACTGCATTAGGGATTTTGCTCAGGTTGGTATTTATTTTATTTATTTATTTATTTATTTATTATTTTGTGTGTGTGTGTGTGTGTGTGTGTGTGTGTGTGTGAGAGAGAGAGAGAGAGAGAGAGAGAGAGAGAGAGAGAGAGAGATCGTATGTAAATTGTATTCATGAACTATAGTTACTATTTTCCTTTCCAGTACTTTAATTTTCTTGGCACTAATAATTACTTGTTTAGTTTTCCAAATATACTACTTAATTACTGTTCAACATTGAAATCCTGGCTAATTTTCTTTATCAGCTTTAAGGTTACTTATTAAAATCTGTCAACTTTATTTCTTAACATGTCACTCCTGAGCCTCTTACTTGGCCAGTACACAGTAAACCTTCTCAGTGTCTGGCTGTCCCTTTTTGGGTTACCTTCTGGGTTGAGCTTTTTAGAGCCTGGATCATACATTTTTCTCTTTTGTTCTTTATTTCATGTTCAGAGTGATAGTATGACTTTTTATAATCTTAGGAAACATTTGTGGTAGGTTGAATTTATGAACTTTATATCATCAAGTAATAAAATTATATTTAACTGCCTTACATGTGATAAAGCAGAGCATTTTCAGCTGTAAAATTTAAAGGCCTTCTTCATCTTCAGTCTTTAGATGTGGTGAGCAATTCTGGTTCCTGAATCTTGGCATGTGCATCTCTCCTCCCTCTCCTTTTGTCCCCAGTGCCCAGAAATTTCACAATCAAGTACATTAGTTTGAATCTGATTTCATTGATTTGCTAGGTGTTCAGTGTTACATTTAGTTCAGCAACTTCACAGTTTTTGGTCTGGAAAGTACCCAGGTTCTCATTAATCATTTCCTCTCCCCCAATTTGTGTACCCTCTGTTTATCTCTAGAACTCCATCTTCTTTAGAGGCCCACTTGTAAGATCCCCATGTTTCTATCACTGTTTTTCTACCCAGTGTGTGTATTTTATTGTATTTTAGGCTAGGACAAAATTAGATAAATTCAATTTTCCAAATTGAAGCACAACAAAATTAAGGAGGAGCTTCTACTAGAAAACTCTTAATGCTAAATTTAATTATACTTTGGGTAAAGGCATCTTTGATAAAGAGATCCTTCTGGCTTCTTGCAGATAGTGATAGTATTGTAAGCTCAAACTAATACCAAAGAGACCTTGTATTCTAGTTTCGATGTGTCAGTTGGTTATCCAAGAATTTGTTTCCAAGTGCAACTTATAGCTAGTAATAAGAAAAAAATGATGTATCTGTCTTTCATGGCATGAATCATCTATTTACTAATAATTTGTTGGTTATCTGTGCTATGTAAGACACTATATTGGGACCTCTTAAGAAGAGTGTAAACCTTGTTCATTGAGAGTTGTATGAGATACAACTCTCATACAACTCTCAATGAAACATACAATAGTGCTACTTATCCAGTTGGTTTCACTCTAAGCTCCTGGTAGATGCCCAAACTTCAAGTTCTAGAACCATGCATATATTGTTTCCTAAAAACTACATGCACAAATTTAATGCCTTTCCAGTCTAAGCATTTAACATGCATTGTGGTTGTCACTGTAGTTACTTTCACAAAAATTATTTCAGGTTTCTTTTTCCATCCTTTTTCTTCATGGTTCTTTTATTCTTACCATTGATCTTAGCAACCTTATCACACAATGTTTTGCTTTCCTTAGGAAGCCAAAAATGTTCACTTTTTCACTTAAAATATCTTATAGCCTCTCTGTGATACTTCCATTTCTCTTGCCTGGCGGTCTGGGGTGTGTGTGTGTGTGTGTGTGTGTGTGTGTGTGTGTGTGTGTGTGTGTGTGTGTGTGTGTGTGTGTGTGTTTATGCGTGCACGTAAATATGCAACCAAGAAGCATCTATAGGTATGGGTACAGTAGACAAACAGTTCATGTCCCTGAGAGAACTGAACAGGATGGTGCAAAAATTCAACAGTCAATGCAGAGTCGCAATTTTATTTTGAAGGCCATTTCCCCCAGGATTTTCCATTTGATATATTCAGACCACAGTTGATTATAGGGAAATAAAGCCATGAATAAAGGGGGGGGTGCCATCGTAAGTGATGGAAAACTATTCTTTCTCTTTGTCTGGTCAGGCATTTTTGTTTAAAACAGTTGGGAAAATAGGAAGTCTGTATATAAATTCTTTTTGGAGCTTGGCTTCATCAGTAGTCATTATTATGGACTAAATGTCTCTACAGCATTCTCTACAGCTCAGTTGTTGAATTCCTACCTACAATGTGATATTTCTAGGAAGTAAGGCCTAATGCCTTTATGAAGGTGGTTCAAAATAGCTCTCTCAACTTTACTGTCTACTGTGAAGAGAGCAACAAGAAGTCAGCAGTCTGCAGCTTCCAAAAATGCCTCCATGAAACCACATTAGTACCCTTATCATAATTCCACCCTCCATAACTATAGGAAACAACCAAAAGGATATGGTATAATAGTTCCATTTTATCAACAGTTGTATATTCTGTGATTTTAGTTACTTGTGAGCAATTTGCATCTGAAAATAATGGCATAGTTGAATGACAGATTATGGTATGTTTGTTGTTGTTGTTTTGTTTTTTTGAGACAGGGTTTCTCTGTGTAGCTTTGGAGCCTATCTTGGCACTCGCTCTGGAGACCAGGCTGGCCTTGAACTCACAGAGATCCACCTGCCTCTGCCTCCCTCCTCTGCTGGGATTAAAGGCGTGCGCCACCAATGCCCGGCTAGATTATGGTATTTTTATTAAGTTGTTGTAATTGTGTTATTAATCACTATCAATCTGTTATATTGTGTCTAATTCATAAACTTCATCATAGTTATGCATTTGTAGAATTTACAGAGCTCAGTACTATCTGGTTTTGAGCATATGCTAGGCATCTTGTAATGTAATAATGGAGAATTAGCCTACTGTGCCTTGTTACATCAGTTTAAGTTGGGAAAACAATCATTACAGTTGATTTTTTTAGTTATATAACATAGGGTAATATAATTAAAATGCAAATCTATTATCATTCTTCAACATTTCTTGCCATTCTTTTATGTTTTCCTTGATTTGCTAGAGGTCAAACCTAGGGCTTTGCACATACCAGGTAAGTTCTCTACTACATAGCTACATCCCCAACTATAGCTGTCAAAGTTGACTTCAAGCAAGAATGTAAGACAAGCAATTTGGAAGAAAGGAAACAATTTATGTTTAATAGGTTTTTTTTCTTTCATGTTCCACTTCACAATTTATTGGAAGGAAAATACCCATTAAGAGTGATTATCTAGTTAACTTTGACAGTTCTGGGAGACAATGAAAGAGAATGCTAAATCACTTTACTGTTAATCTGTGCTGTCCAGCATCTCTTCAACTTTATTGACTGCAAGTAGTTCTCAAATGGTCTCATTTCTCATTAGCCCACAAGTACTCTCCTCTATCACATGCTATTCTGAGCAAGTTTCTGCACTTTTGTAAACTTTGCAACAGCTTCCAAGTTCCACAGGATTTCTGATCCTTCATTCCCATGTCTGATTTGGCATAACAATGGAAATGAGAGATAGTTGGTGTCTCAGCTCCCTCAGGACTAATAACAAGCCACATGGCACAGTAGCAGGTCTTGGACTGAAACTGTGTTTTCTCATACTAGTTCTGTCTTGACTAGCCAAGTACATTGTCTCAAAAAAAATTTTTTTTGCACATGTTAAAATGAATGCTCAGATGTGTATTTTCTTGGCCTGTCACCTGCAAAATGTCTTTACTGTCCTTCTAACCTTCTGGACATTTTCCTCCTTCCCATCAAGGGAAAAAACTGAGATTGTTTTGTGGAGGAATCATACCAGGTTGCAGCTTTTAAGCTATGGTCCAGTTGTATACTGTGGTGCTATCTGGGAATGCTCCATTAAGTTGACCTCTATATACCTCTATACACTTAGACAGATAGAAAGTATAATATTACCTAGCTTATAGGGAGGGTTTTTTTTTTTTTTAAAGGCAAATGGGATAGATAATATAGGGAAAGAAATAACTCCATATGGAGCAGCTATATAAGTAGCTCAACTTCAGAGCAGTATTTAGGGAAACACCATAATGGGCAAGTGACCTAAACATGAAATTAAAACATGTTATTTGACACCACAGGGTAAGGCAAGCATGACTCAATCATGATGCAGTTAAAAGAATAGGAGATTTTAAAGGCTTCCACTGCTGGTGTCACTTTGATGGCTTTAATTAATAACTTACCACCCGTAAGTATGTGCTTATATTAGCAGTCTCTTCCTCATTCAATTGCTATAAACAGAAAAATTTTCTATTTTATCATTCTACAATTGTAAGAGAGTTGTAGAGCATTTAAGAAGAGTTAGAATAGTCTTTTGACCTGATAGTATTTAAAAGAATCCATATAGAAAAAAAAAAAAAAAGAATCCATATAGAACTCAAATTAGTAGTCTCAAACCAGGTTCCCTGGAGCTACATGTGGGAGCACTCTAGTGTGCATTACATGTACACATAGCTAAAAGAGGAAGGTAAGTAATTTTTATTTCCACAGTGTCCTGAAGTCTGTTTTCTTTTGGATATCTGAAAGGATTGTGATTAAGGTAAAATATTTTTTGTCATAAATTTTCTTATTTGCAAGATAAAAGGAATAATTGTTAATGACTTAAATTTTAACAATAAGGCTTAAAGGAGTTTTATAACTTAAGGACACCTACTAGAGTTATTTAAAGACATTATTTAATGTGACAAACTGGGATGGCTTATTAAGAAAGTAACTCATGATTAAAAGTACAATTTAATTCATATGGCATAGGATATGTTAAGGGATAAATAAAGAGATTAACTCCTGAGGGAAAAATCTGACCTTAGAAATGATGCCAAATAGAGTTCAGTGTTAGGTTATTTGGAGAGGGTTGTTTGTTTGTTTGTTTGTTTGATTGATTGATTAGCTTGGTTTGGTATTTTGTGTTTTAATTTGAGGCAGAGTCTTACAGCGGTCCTCCTGCTTCAGCTTCCTAGGATTGAGATAACAAGTATTAACTACCATGCCTGGGTTTGCTGCTGTCTTTTGTTTTCTTGTTTGTTTGTTTTCTTTTCCTTTGTTTTTTTTCTCTAATGAAGTCTCCTCTTTTGAATTAATATACAGCTCCTCATGTTATTGACTCTTCAAGTAGTGGTGCATAGGTTAGGCAAGTCCTTTGTTAAATTACTGTTTTGTTACACAGGTATACATAAATAGAGTAATTGTGTAAGCACTTTAAGGTATTACGAGGTAAAGCTGAGAGCCTTTTAACTGTACCTGCTTTCAGTCTCTGCTCCTTCCTCAGAAGTAGTTCTTACTGTGTTTTGTTTCCTTCATTTCTCTTTCTTTTTTTAAGCATACATGTCTGTATGTACACAGTGCTAGAGATGAAAGCATGGCACCGAGGGCTTCATTCGTAGCAAGCAAGTGCTCTACTTCTTAGCTATATTCCTAGTCCTCCTTTTCCTTTTTTATTTTAGGACAGAGTGTCAGTAGGTTGTGCACACTGCCCTGGACTTACATTGTAGTTCATACTGACCTTGCACTTGTGATCCCCATTTCAGATTCTTGAGTAGTTAGGACTGTGGGTTTTTATTATTAGGCCTGGCTCTATGCTTCATCTTCCATAAATGTAAATATACAATATATATAATATACTAGTAATATCTGACTATACAGAAAATGCATCTTGGATAAATTTTCATAGTATTACAGTAAGCCCATTCAATTCTTCATAAACTTTAGTCACATTTATTTTACCCTTCCAATATTGAGACCATTAGCATTGTTTTTAATGTTTTCCATGTTTTTAATAATGCTATAATGAATTCCTGATATGTTGCCTCCTGGAAAGAAATATCACCTATAACATGGTGATCTCTTTTACTTGGTAGAGAAATTGTTTCTCTGAAGGATCAATAAAATTAAAATTTTGAAACACTTTTCATTAGACATGGCACTTAGATTTTATTCTGGTAATCCTGGCATGAAGAAGTTAGTAGTCTCCCTTTGCAAACAGGGTGTGTGTGTGTGTGTGTGTGTGTGTGTGTGTGTGTGTGTGTGTGTGTGTGTGTGTGTGTGAAGATGGCCATTTAAAGATACTGGAAATTGGCCAAAAGCATTTTTAAAATTTGAGGAACATTTATTCTTGTAAAACAGATGGATTTTTATGTAAGAACAGTGTGAATTTGTGACCTTTTTACCTCAGGCTCTTAACCACCTAGGTGAGTTGCTGAGAATTGCTTTATCAGTCCTATGGTAGAATGTTTGTGTCCTTCCAAATTCTTAGGTTGAAATCCCAATCCTCTGTGTGATGGCATTGGTAGGTGGGTTCTTTGGAAGTTGATTGAATTTAGATTAGTCCACAAGAGTAGACATGGGCTTATGAGGAGATGAGTGAATGGACAGGACAGGCAGGGTATTGGTAAAGGAACAAGAACTAAGATAATCAACTCTGCCACCTGTAAGTTGGGGCAGCTTGATACAAGCTGGGATGGAGTTATAAGGAACCCCAAAACTTATGACTCCTCTGCTGAAAGTAGTGAATTTGCTGGGAAATAGGAAGAAAACATGCTGGTTTGTTAGCTCAAGGTTATAGATTCGGTTTTTGTGAACAGAGACTTAACTGATAAGCCCTTGAAAAGAGAGCTGAGAGGTATACTTTCTGCACTAGGAGACCCAAGAGAGTCTGGCAAAAAAATAAAAGCTGAGGGACTTGGATTTCCAAGCCCATGTACACACAGACAGGCTCAAGGTGTTTGAGCACAACCTTTGCCCAAGTCATTGGCTGATCATTAAGCTGCAAAGACCTCTGTACAGCCCCAAGGGAGCCAGGCTACACTGAACTGAGATGTCCTGCCCGTGTGTCATAGAAGGGAACAGATTTTGACAGGGTAAGACAGATTACTGGAAAAACAAACCAAACCCCACTTACAGCAATATATTAAGAGTGTGGTGCTTCAGCAAAACTGCATGATGAGTGCAAAACAAACAAAAAACTTACAATAATCTAAGTTATAAGCAGTAAAGCAGTCAATAGAAATTAACTAGGTATGATGTTAGGTCTAACACACGTATTAAATTGGCTGTTTTAATATATTGAGAGAATGTAAAGAAAGAGTCAGCAGAGAAGCTAGAAGAACCAAATGCAAAGTTTAAAGTGGAAAAGTTCTTTATCTGAAATGGCAGGTGCATTGGATAGGTTCAGTAGCAGATATGAGGAAACAGAATAAATCTGAAGATCAATAAAACAAATTTTAAGGCTAATGGAAAGAACTTCAGTGGGCCAGTGTGTAACTGGAGTGTTACACACTGGATGAAAATACCAGTGAGAGGGAAAGGGGGGGGGGCAGAAAAAGTATTTGAAGAATTGTAGCACTAAGCCATTAGAGGTTTCCCCAGTGTTTCAGTTAAGGAACTCACAGGGGGTTCCTGTAAGATAAAAGAAGCACAACAGACCCTGTCTTTTCCACAGTGAGCACCTATGAAACCAGGACAGACTCCATGGCACAGCTATTTGCAGACTCTGTAAAGTAAATTTGCAGATGGAGAAGATAACTGAAAAGTGGCACTAAGTCAGTGCTGACTTGAACTGTTTACCTTTGTGGGGAAGTGGGGTTGACATTCCTTCCTCTGAATTCAGAATAGCTGTTTACCTTTGTGGGGGCAGAAAGGGGTGTTGAGCTCTTGTCTTGTGAAGCAGAGAAGGAATGGTAGGATTTTAATATGGACTATCCCTCATAGGCTCTTGTGTTGAAGCTGTGGTCCCTATCTGGTGGCACTATTTTAGGAGGGTAGGGTATAGTTGGAAGAAATAGGTCACTGGTAAGTGTGTCTTCAGAGGATGTGCCTCATTTGTAATCCTTTGAGGGTTTCTGCATTCTTTCTGTTATGAGATGAATAGTCTTCTTCCCATGCTCCTGCTGCCTTGGTGATGAGCCTAACTTCAAGGCAAAGGAGTACTGGAACCTCTGAAACTGTAAGACCAAATAAGTAATTCTTTTCAGGGACTGTTTCTTCATTTATTTTAGTCACAGCTAAGTCTCTGAAGATAAATACAGGAAATTGGTATTAGAGTTCAAATTGTGTCATATATTTCTTATTCCTTTAGAAATGCTTTGTGGGAGATATTCAGAGTTTAAAGATCGTCTAGAATGCTATAATCTGAACATAGTGGGCAATTCTGGACAGAGCTCAGAAGCCAGAGTGCTGGTACAAACACAGATTGAAAAGGCTGCCCCATAAGGTTATGGTAACAAGGACTCAGCCAAGAATTGGGCTAGAACCCATTCATGTTACTTGCTGAAACAAATAATTTGTATTTATCCATGTTTTAAGATTTTGATTCAGACTGGATTTAAAAGTGATAGACTAATTAAAATTTGAGGAAACTTCAGAACAGTGTAGCAGTTTGTGACATTGTGATTTCTGGTTTCTTTTGTCCAGCTTATGGTGAGAATTGAAGCATTAGATGGATCTTATTAGATATATAGTGGGCCTTGAATCCTTATAATTGGTGGGGAACATTCATTGTTGAGTGCTGGAATAAATCAGAATTCATAGAGCAGTGGATGCTTATATACAGTGGGAAAAGAGATGGAAGTGGTCAGGGGCAGGGAGGATCATAAAGGGGTCCTTCTGAAAGAGATGAGTATTTTCACTATCCTGATGCTTATAGCATTGTGTGTGTGTATATATATATATATATATGTATATATATATCAAAGTATATACTATTTATATGTAGCTACACTTAAATTTTAGAGAACTTGAAAAAAATAAATGACTGCAAAAGCATATTGTAAGTTAGTATTATTTCTTGAAATGCCGATTTATAACCATATTGATAAAAAGTTGCTGATAGAGAAATTCCATGTCCAGATATTTAACCTGTAGACATACCCGTAAAACTACACAGCAATCATAGTAACAAAATAGTTGGAAGCAACTATTTAAATAGGTTAATTGGTGTATTAGATTATCTATACATAAAAGTATTAATTTCTTTACACATGCAAATTAAAATCTTAAGCAGCTCTGTAACAGTAACTTATAAGAGGCTGAAGAGATGGCCTAGTGGTTAAGAGCATTCATTGCTCTTCCAGGGGAATGAGTTCCCAGCATCTACGTGGTGGCTCACAACCATCATAACTCGACTCCAAGGATCTGATTCTACCTTCTGACCTCAGTGGACACCAGGCACTCACGTGGTGCATATACATAAGCTCAGGAAAATGTTCATACACATACAATAAATCTTTTAAAAAATGAAATATATTTGTTGCTACTTAAAAGACCTAGAGATGTGGTGATTAGGAAAGTATACAGTGATGCTATGCCTCAAGCATGTAAGATATATATGTATAGAAGCATATATGTGGTGGTAGATTTAGAGAGAAAGTACTGAAAAGGAGTATCAGTTCAGTTTCAAAAGCCCTATAAACAAGCTTTCCAGCACTTATTGCTGGCAAAATTGACTTGAACTGACATGAAGTTTTTTCATAACATTTTTCCACTTAATTGTGAATATTCTTAATTTTCCATAGTTAATTTAATGTCGTATTATGTTTTCTTATATAAAGAATAGTGATTGACCATATATATCTATGAGGAAAAGCGATTGCTGAGCTAAATAATACTGGTCAATCTGACTAAAATAGTTAAATGGTGAAAATTACAGATGGTGATATCTAGATATTTCTATACTCAATTGATCTGCAAGATTGTATTTATAGATAATAAAAATAATTGTATTCCAATAAAATTTAACAAGCTCCCTAAATGAACATAAATTTGTTAAATTGTTACAAAGGAAAAAAATTATTCTTGTGTCTTGAAGAGAAATTAAATCCTCAGTTCAAATTTTTCCATAAAGTCACTTAGTTGTCCTCACTTGTAGAAAATATAACCATTATATCCTAGTGTGTGTAGAAAATGCAACTGAATCTCAACATAAACTATTATTGTAAATAATAATAATAATTCTTTAATAATCTTAAAGAATTACGATTGCTGCACACAAGATTAATCAAAACCAAAATTTTAACATTTTTTTACAGTAGAGCAAAGCACTTAAACATTTTGTAAGAAGTCTGTGAAAAGATGTCAAGATCTTCACACACAAAACCACCAAGTTAGTGAAAAATTAACCATAACATGCTTAAAGGTTTTATAGAACCAGGAAACATGTTGACAGCCATGAGACTTATACTGTGGAGACTTTGTATGACTGCTTCATCTTTGTCTCTCTTTAGGCAAAAGTGTGAATTTTTCTTTAGAACAGAATATTTATAGAAGATAGCAGAAGGCTTGAAGATATTCAAAATGAATTTAAATTCTATCTTTACATTTTGGGCTCCTATTTTTTCGCATTTTAATGATTCAAAATGGGACATTTCATTGTTGTTGTTGTGCTGTTTATTGCAGATGGAGTGGTGGGCAGTGGTGTGTCTGACACAGTGTCACACTAGGTAGCAGAGGCTACCTAGTGTGGAATTCACTATGTAATCCAGGCTGACCTCAGAATTTTGATCTTAACTTAGCCTTCTAAGTGCTAGAATTACGGACATTCTGTGTCTGGCTAGAATTTGCTAATTTAAAAATTCCTTTTATGAAATCTGCTTCTTTCCGTTTGAGAGGACATCTTTCTGAAAGCATGGCGTACCTTGGAAATTGTTTCTAAGAACTGAGATTAAAGCTGGGGTGGTGGCATTTGTATGTGATCCCAGAATTTGTATGGAGACAGGAAAATCAGAAATTAAAGGTCAACCAAGACTTCATGAAACTATGTCTTTAAAAAAAAAAAAGTGTCAGAAAGTTATAGTAATCTCTGTTACAAGGTTATTGGTTTATGATGGAAGTATTGATAGGTCCATTAAAATCATGGCAGAATGCTCTCTGAATTAATCATCAGCAAAGGGGAACCCCACTGCTTTAATTTAAAAAAAAATGATTTTCTTTATAAAGTTGCAGAAACTTTATAAAAATAGGTTTTTTCTTTTAATTTTTTTTCCTGTGGTTTTGGGAACATACCTGTGTACATATTTAGAAGTCAAAGTTCACTCAGGAGTCATTCCTTAGGAACCATCCACTGCTTTCTGTGATGGAATCTTTCAGTGAACTGTGAATGATAATTTGTAAAATCAGCTGGGCCATTTGGCCAGCAAGCCACAAAGATCCTCCTGTCTCTGCCTTCCTGGCCCTGGTTTTACAAATACCATAAAGTATTGTTGGAGAGTTTGCATGTTTCATTTAGCACGGCAACCTTCTGGCACTCCCTATATCAAATAAAAGAAACTGGCTTGGGAAGGCTAAGTTGTGTATGTACCCAAGTTTTCCGGACTAGTCAAATGGCAGAGTAAAATCTCTTAGACATTCCAAAGTACTGTTCACTTAAATTCCTGCATGTCACACACACTTATCTTAAGTTGAATTTTTTATAAAAAATGGTTTCTCTGTTTTCTTCATGTAACTGTGTAGGAAGTTTTGAATGGGGGTGAGATACACAGTGCACATTTGAATTTCTACTTTTCTCCTTTGGCTCAATATAATTAAATGGGAATCCAGGGCATGGACCTTGATAGTATATTGTCATTTTATAAAATGTTGTTCTTCTTTTTGTTGATATTTTTGTGATCATAACTATCAAGCATTGAAACAGACCAGCCCTTCTTCCTGGGTTCGTGCTGGGACTCCAAGGGGAGAGGTCAGGGAATGGGAAAAATAAACAGTCAACAGCTGGGTTCAGGAGGGCTACAATGGCTGATGACCGCAGCCAGCAAGTTTATTAGTGTGATAGCTCCTTATATACCCTTAAATGATGAAGGAGAAGACAAATCTGTAAAGAGCATCAGACAGCAGAATTATGGAAGCTCCTCTAGTAGGCAAAGCATTTCATATTTGACCACAACTTTACAGGGAAAATATCAAGTTCAAGGCGCTGGCCTCAGGCCCCCTGGAGCTCTTGTGGCAGACCATTGCTAGCCTTGCCAAGCATGATCTTGCAGAGAACAAAAACATAGCACTCCTTATCACACACACAGGACCTTTGGCCCTACCTACCCCCCAACAATCATCAATATATTTTCAAAATCTGATCTTAAGGAGGCATACCTATCTAATTGGGTATTTTTGTTATGTCTTTTGGAATTGTATCTCATAAAAGGATTTTGCTGCTTTATTACAAGCACATGGAAATTACTTAAATGACTTTTGGATACTTCCTTAAAGTTTTTCCAAATATGTAGTGAGATTTTTTTTTTTAATTTGGCATTCATGGATTTTGTAAATTAGGCAGCAGGTAGCAGGTATATGATTATTCTGTGTTTAAAATATAAATAATTTTAACACCTTGATTTAATACCTAAGTTGTCATATTTTCATTTGGGAAATTCAGTTTCTTGAATCAAATGGATGTGAATTTTTTGTTCTTTTGCTTAAATTAATGACGAGTGCTATGGAACATGAACCAGGAGATACATTAACCATGGAGTTTATTAAAGGGGTGGGGGAAGAGTGAGAGAGAAAGCAAAGAAAGTAAGAGAAGATTGAGTGGGCAAGAGAGAACAAAGAGAAGATAACATAAGAGGGCGGAGTCTGTCTTTTAAAGGGGTCCTTTACACCTTCGTGCAGACTTGGTTCCCATGGAACCCTGGGCTGACCAGGGTACTGCCTGAGTGCATTCTGTCAGGTAACAGGGCCAGGCCAGCATAATGCCTGAACCTTTCAAATATAGCATCAAATGTAGTAACAAAAAGGTTTTAAATATTAAATTGTAATCTAGTCCTAACTGAATACTTAGAATAGTTCACTTGATTGCTTACAGTTCTAAAATTGAGTAAAACATTTTTTGTAAAGTTCTGTTGTGAAACTTTTAGAAAAGAACATAAGTACTTAAGTATCATTCATTTTATTAAAATTACTTTGCATGGTGTTTTAGAATGCTTAGAAGTATAACAGTAGAAAATATTATTGTAAAAACTATTCCACTTCAGTGATATAAACAGTTAAACACACCACTCTGTCATATCTTGTGAAATAATTCATGGGAGTAAATAGTTCAAAAACTATGGTTGTAAACATATATTGAAATGCCACATTTTTTTGTGACTTAAAATACATTATTGAGAACCTATAATGTACCAAACTGCATCCTAGTTCTTTGGGATTCAGGTAGGAGCAAGACAGGTCTGATTTCTGCACTTTTCAGAATTTGATGGGGGAAACTATGCTGTGAACAAAATCACATATAATTATATGTGTTTGTCAGAATTATAAAGTACTATGAATATATGTATACTAAGAGAAATCCTAATTGGAGCAGTCAGTGGGGTTGAAATTTTGCTTCTGAAAGATAAGCGTGAATTAGATGTGCAAAGGTGGTTGTCTGTAAGCAGTGGTAAACAGGAGAGGATTTTGTGTCAAGGCTAGGGAAGGATTGGGTGGTTAAAGCTACAAAGGTTGGAGTAGATTGAATCCAGCAATGTATTAAAAGGCTTAAAATTTACATTTTAATTACTTCCTTTTGGGTCATTGCCATGGTTTGGATGTGGAGTACCCCCCCCAAAGGTTCCCACCTCATGGTGCTATTGGCAGGTGGCAAAGCCTTTAAGATGTAGGGCCTCATGGGAGATTTTTATTGAGGCATGCCCTCAAAAGGAGTTCTGATACCTTAGTCTCTTTCTCTCTTATCCTGGCTATGAGGTAAACAGCTTTGCCCTGCAGTAGGCTTCTGCTATGGTATGCCATTACAGGCCCAAAGCTGTGGGGCAATTGGTCCTGTATGAAAACTTCAAAACTGTAAGCCAAATAACTGTTTTCTCTTTAAAGTTGCTTGACTCAGGTATTGTAACAGTAAAAGGAAGCTAACAGTTATAGATGGGCTGCAGTGATAGTCTGGACAAGCTACGATTATAGCTAAGACGCATTGCCTGGGAAAGAATGGGTAGATTCAAGAAATACTGTGACAGGAGGACCTGGCTCATCGTTACTTTGAGTTTCTACTTCTACCACTTTCAAGCTTTAATTTTTATGTTGGCCTAATGTTTCCACCCTTTCTTTTTCTTTTTCTTCTTCTTTTCTTTAAAAACAAAACAAAACCTCTTACTAATACTTTGCTGGCATTCTAGAAGGAATCTTGAAGGGAAGAGACATAGTAATAAAGTTGAATAATCTGCTATGTTCTGTCATCTTTTTGTGTACTGAATTTCATGTAGGTACTTAGTTTAAATATTTATCTGTTACTGAGACATTGATGCACACTTCCTAGTGTTTCGTGGTTGAAAGCTCAGGAACCCCATATATTTATGGTTTTAAAAGTGTACTAGCTAATTTTCTATTTCAGGTAAAATTTTTAACTAAAACTCCTATTGGAATATCTATTATGTTCCATTCTTTTCTTTCTTAAAGAATAATTTGAAATGAATTGGCATCTTTTTACTAGTGATTCTTATAGAAATTGTCAATATGTTTTAAATGACTTATATAGTATAATTTTATAATTTCCTCATATCTGAACATCTTATTTACCTTTAAATGGCTATTACTACCATCTAGGGAAAGTATTAATTTTTTCTGTTGCTCTGATATATAGCCACTCAGAAAATTCATAATGAAATAGCTATTTATTGGCATATTTTAATTGTAATGTAGCTGACTGATTTCTGTTTTCCCTTTTATTTACTCACCCTTTACATTTCTGATTTTCCACTTTGTGAAGTTCAATCTTTCATTTTTTTCTTTTAAAGAGTTTTTTTTTTCTTTTAACATCTATTGATTATTTTTGCCGTCCAGTTCTTCACCCTTTCCCCTTCCTTTCAGTCCCTTAGAAGCTTTTACTTATTTCACAGTGGTTTTCTGTTTCTCATATTTCCTGTCTCTCTCCCTTTACCTTCCCTCTTTTGGTAGGAATTAAACCCAGGCCCCAAATGCAGCTTGACAAGTATTCCCTACTCCTGAGGTGCACTGTAGCTCCTTTGCTGTTTTAAAGCTTTCCCCCAGCATTATTTTGTTGCTTTTCCCTTTCCTCCTTCCACTGCCCTGCTCTCTTCCCGCTGTCTCAGTGGCTCTTTGGAACTTAGTGCTTATGCTCGTTGAATTTGATGCCTCTTGTCCATGGAGGTGAATTTCCTAAATACTCCTTGATTTGTTCATATTTGAGATTGGAGGGCAAAATTAAGTACTGGCTTTTCTCTCACTCAGATAAAGCCTCATTTTGTACAACTGATTAAGAGGTCTCTCCTTCAGGGAATATGGGGGAGTGGAATGTCCAGATAACTTCTTATGAACTCTCAGACTTGCCTTTTTCCCCCGGAACCAAAGTAAATTAGGGGCACCTCCTTGGTTTAGTGACACCTGGCCTAATGCCTGGCCCAACTTCTCAAGGCTTCCCCATGGCAGAGTTTATTTCATACAGGAAGCACTTGCATACATTAGCATCCTCCTGTTAACTATGTCTGATTTATTTCATGCTTCTTCTCTCTTCTGTTTAGGGTTTCTTTGTTTTGTTTTAAAACATGAACATACTTTATTGGAACTTTGGGCACGAAAGGACTTTGATGATGAAGAAACAAAAAACACTCCTGTTTCTGTCCAAAACCATAAAATAACACGGGATACATCTGTAAGGAACAGTTGAGACTTTGTTGTCTGTAATATTGGAGAGAAAGAACAGAATCCCTCATTTAGTCAGTTGGGCCAGTCCACTCTTACCCTTTGTTAAATGTCCTCACGCTTCCTCTATCTGTTCAAGTGTCTTTAGCATAATGTAGGTGAAAAGAAATATGTATTAGGTTTTTATTAGAAATTCATTAAAGTAGCCAGGCATGGTGGCGCACGTCTTTAATCCCAGCACTCAGGAGGCAGAGGCAGGTGGATCTCTGTGAGTCCCAGGCCAGCCTGGTCTGTTGCATGAGTTCCAAGACAGCCAGGGAAGCCCTGTCTCATAATTTAAAGAAAAATAAATTATATCTAAATCTTACTTTAAAAAATTTCATCAAGTGAAAAGCTAAGTATTCAGAGGACAGAAACAAAAGTCAAGACCATCGTGGTCTGCATAGTGAGTTTCAGGCCAGTCAGGACTACATAGTGAGACCTTGACTCAGGAAGTAAAGAAATGAGGAAAAGGGAGAGGAAGAAGAAAACGCAGGGGAAGCAAAAATTAGTTAAGGATGATTGATAGTTTTATACTATCAAGATATAATTAATCTCAAAAATAAAAGAAATAACTAATAAAAATAAATAAAATCTGAGCTTCCAAATTGGGGGATTCCCTCCTTTAAAAAGAACCTGGGGGATTGATACTTTTATTTGTGTTCTAATTCTATTCCATATGGTCAAAAGCAGTAGCAACCTAGGAGGATCTTAAAAATAGTTGAGGATGTGTAGTATCCATTTTTCCACGTAGAGGTAGAGGGATCTCTGTGAGTTTGAGGCCAAACTGGTCTACATAGTGAGTTCTAGAACAGTCAGGGCCATGTAGAGACTATGTCTCAAAAAAAAAAAAAAAAAAAAAAAAAGAAAGAAAGAAAAGGAAAAAAAAGGAAGGAAGAATAAAAAAATAGCAAGGGAAAGACTTGAGTAGCAAGTCTCCCCAACAAAACAGAAACCTGTCTACAGACCTGATTAGGAGAAAGATTAACAAATCTGGAATAGGCCCTACTTGAGAGTGGGGAAGTGTAGGAGATGGGTGTGTCCTTGGTTTTTATTACTTTTTGGTCTTTGGGGATCCCCAGCCCAGCTCCCAGATAAATACATGGAAACTTACTCTTACTTAAGAATACCTGCCTTAGCTTGGCTTGTTTCTAGCCAGCTTTTCTTAAATTATAAGGTCTTCCTTTTGCCTCTGGGCTTTTACCTTTCTTTATTCATCTCTTGCTTTCTTTCTTACTCCAAGTCTGACTGTGTTGCTGGATGGCTGGTCCTATTTCTTTCCTCCCTCACTCTTCTCTTTGCCTACCAGCCCCACCTGTTTTTCTCTCTTACCTAGCTATTGACCATTCAGCTCTCTATTAGATAAGTCATGTGTTTTAGACAGGCTAAGTAACACAGTGCAGAGTTAAACAAATGCAACATTAGAGAATGCAATGTATCTTTGCATCATTAAACAAATAGTCCATATCACAAACTAATATAGTACAACTTAAACTAATACTCCCCAGCATGGGTAGACAGCATGAACAGGGAGTGCTGCATTTTATTATCAGCCTCCTGGCTTTTGATGTTTGTGTTTTGTTATAATGAAAATATTTGTGAATTTTAAATAACTGCAGTATTAGTTTATTTTTAAAGAAACATCAAAATGAACTAAAACTGATAACATTAAGAATGTGATAATCTGTTGAGAACAGGGGTTTATGTTGACATTTTATATATGTTTAATTGTCCAGGACCAGTTTATAAATGATTAATTGTCCAATTGTTGGGGTGGGAGGAACTTTCTTTTATGGAAAGTCTTGTTCACTATCTGATAATCTATGGATCTGCTTCTAGCGTTTAACTCTTTCTGAATGAGAGGCAAGTGGATTTCTTGAGTTCCAGGCCATCCAGAGCTACACAGTGAAAACCTCTCTCAACTCCCTCACACACACACACCCTATACACACACAAAGGAGAATGTTCTGACATTATTTGGAAAGTTTGTCAAGTTTTAGTTTTAATTCTAAGTGTTTGGTGGAATTTACCAGTGATCTGATTTTGAACGTACAGAAAGTGAGTGAGTGTGTGTGTGTGTGTGTGTGTGTGTGTGTGTGTGTGTGTGTTATTAATCTCTTTACATTGTATAAATTCTTCATATTTTTATTTCCTCTTGGGTAGTATCTTCAAAGTTAAACAAAAAGCAAATGAGTTTTAAGTATGTTTGCATTAAGTGTAGTCTTATAAAATCAAAGCTGTATTTAAACATTCATCCAATTCATGGAACAGCAATTAATGTTAAACTCAGCGTTTAACTATTTATTTATTTATTTATTTATTTATTTATTTATTGGTTTTTTTCGAGACAGGGTTTCTCTGTGGCTTTGGAGCCTATCGTGGAAGTAGCTCTTGTAGACCAGGCTGGTCTCAAACTCACAGAGATCCATCCACCTGCCTCTGCCTCCCGAGTGCTGGGATTAAAGGTGTGCGCCACCAACGCCCGGCAACAATTTATTTTTTTCGATAAGATTTTTCAAAAGAGTTTTGCTAATTTCTTTTTATTTGTATGACTTTATATTCTTACTCCATAATGGCCTGGAATTTGAGTATTCCTTTATGTATTCACTGATTCTTACGTGGCTTTTATCTCATCAGAAATGCAGCAAGTTTTGGAAAACCTTACGGAACTGCCCTCATCTACTGGAGCAGAAGAAATAGACCTAATTTTTCTCAAAGGGATTATGGAGAATCCTATTGTGAAATCACTTGCTAAGGTATAGTAGTTTATTCATGATTACTGAAGGACTTTGAAAATTGTTTTTGTGGAAGTGTTTTCAGTGATCACCATTTTGTCATTTAGTTGATACACCTTTCTGCATAGTTTGCAAATAACACTTGTCACATAATGAAATGTTAATGTATGCAAAGGTAAGGTTTACTTGCCATTTTTATTCTGCCTTTAGAAAATGGGATGACTCTTAGCTTTTGACCTATAGTACCTTAAAGCTAGACAAGTCATACAGTACAGGGTTGAGCTTGAAGCCTGTGAAAGGGATTTTGGTTCTGTCTTCACTTTCAACCAAAAAGGTGGTTGGTTTTTTTGTTGTTGTTTTTTGTTTGTGATTGTAATTTATACCTGCTTATCATTTAAATTTGTAATCACTTTTTTGTTTTTAGTTCTTCTATTTTGAAATTTTAAATTTTCTTCCAAACCCTATTATTTTAGATGTGTTTTCTTAATTAACTCTGGAACAAATATTATTAACTCACTTTATACACAACTTTTTTATAGCCGTATTTGTAGTCCTATTTTATTTCACTTGCAGTTTCTTAGTAATTCGTTTTTTGAACATCAGGGAAGCTCAGTGTATTTGTTGTCTGTTTCACATCCTGCTGGCTCAGACCTTAGAATTGTTCCAGGTAGCTTTTGCTTTGGGAAAGCCGTTCTGATTGTCCTCCAGACTCTCTTTCGTGGACGCATTGCACTGCTAGAATGAAGATCTCACCTATGTGGGTTTTTTGTTTGTTTGTTTTTTATTTCTTAATTGTGTTTTAAGGCTTCTGAAAACCATTTTTCCTTTTCCTTTGGTAAATATGAGTTAACGTGGTTCATTCATCACATTTACTCATGATGAGGTCATGTGTAAGAAGGCGTTTTCATAGTGTGTATTTGATATTGCTATATTGTCATAACATACAGGATATTCTTTACTTTCACATTCTGACTGCTTACCCTGTACCTTGACAGCTACTGTGTTGAGGTTCAGCTTCAGCACCGGTGGAAGTAAGTAGGAGCTATTTAAGCCTATATTAAAAATGGTTTGCCTTGGGCTCCTGTTGGTCAATAGTTGTACTCTTTTCTTATCTTATACTATTGATTGTCTCTGAATCACTTTTATCCCTGCTCTCATGTTTAATTTAAGGCTTTTATGTAGATTTAGGCATTTTAATAATATGTAAGACATTTTATAGTATACTTATAGTTTCCTAAGGTCTTTAAAATATACTAGAGTAAATAATAGGGCCAAGGGTTAGGACAGTGTATTCTAACCTTGTCTTTTCAGTGCTCTATTTAACGTAGAGTAATGGTATTTATGTGTTTTTATTCCTAACAACTTCTATGAGTGAAAAATGGATTGGTTTGTACCACCTATGATGGACTTTCAAAGGATCACTAGATCACCATTCTTAGCAGTGGAAATGGTTGGTTTACTTTAGAACACACAAGGAACAACTGTACTCTTTTTGATTAAAAATAAAGGCTGGGCAAATACTCAGAGTAAAGTACAGTGCAAGTGTGATTACCTGAATTCAATTCAAATCCACCTAAAGCCTGGCACTGGCTGTGTGTGTGTGTGTGTCTGTGTGTGTGTCTGTGTGTGTGTGTCTGTGTCTGTGTGTCTGTGTGTGAGCAAGAAAAAACAAAAAGAGACACTTTGTTTCAAATAAGGTGGAAGGCTAGGACTGATACCCAAATTGGTCTCTTCACTTGCTCTATGGTATAATGGGTGTATGTAACTATCTACACACACACACACACACACACACACACACACACACTCTTCTTGGTTGGTTGCTCTCTCATGTCCCTTCCTGTCTAGTCTGTCTCTCTTATAGACAACATAGGTACACAAAAGATAAACAGAATCGATCAATGGCATCCAACATTCAGGCAGATTTCAAATAAATAAAAACAGTGGTAATTTAAATACTCATAGAGTAGAAAGAATTTGCAGAGTGAGGGGAGAACTGTTTCTAAGTAAGTCACAGCAATCCAGTTCTCTCACTGCAACAAGAGATCAGAGAGAGAAGCTAGACGTGTGGAGAGGCAGGGTTATATGATTGATAATCAGCAGGAAAGAAGTGGAAGTGGTATCATGAATTATCCTTTTAGAATTTGTAAATAAGGACTTGAATGGACGTTAGCCCATCTTAATAAAAAGAAAAAAAGAGAAGACGTGTAAAATACTGACACTAGAGAATCTGAATCAAATCTAATTGACATTTTAACACTAAAATACAGTATCTGAAATTATCTCATTTGATAGGTTTAAGTATTAGAAGACTTGCTGCAGAAGGAAAGAATTGCTAAATCTAAAAATTGATCAACAGAAAAATCCCAGATGAAGCTCATAGAAAGTTTAATCAAAATATAGAACAGTGACTATTCTTGTGTGTGAGATGCACACACAAGCTCTAATATGTGTGCGTTTCACATTCCAGACAAGAACAGGGAGAGAAAGTAGAAATGGTTTTAAATGTGCTGATCAGAAAATAGATGAGTGTTAGGTCTCAGAAAGAAACCCTGGACAGATGGCTGACTGAGGTGCCTATTTAACACATCAGAGTGGACGATGGCTTTCAGGTGCCTCCCAGCATCTCTTTATCCTTACAAATACAGAGTTATTCTGGGTAGCATCCCTAACCACCTACCCTAACCCTCTCCAGCCCCTGAGCTTCTCTTCCCTGTATAACTTAGCCATTTTGGCTACATGGCTTCTTGCCTCCTGTTTCCTGGCTCACTCTTGGTTCTCTTGTTTCCTGGTCCCCTTTTCTTTCCTCTCCCTTCTTTTCTTCCTTTCTCGGTCTTCCTGTGCCTCCTCCCCACCTCCTAACATGGCCTGGTTCAGTCTGGACCCTTCCAGATGCCTCTGGCTGTTCTCTCCCTCATATCTATAATAAACCTTCTCCTCAGCCATACCTTGGAGCATCCATGTCCTCATTTTTCATTCAATGAATAATATAAACTGACAGTCTCAAGAGGCTAGGTGAGAAATAAAAAGAAAACCTATCTACATTTTGAAATTTAAATACAAAGTAAATTTGTAAAGCAAACAAATGAAAGAAGAAAGACAATTAGGAAGAAGATGGGTAATGATAAAACAGGAATTCTGAAATTCCTAATGAGAATTGAGAATTTTTTCATATAACAAAAAGGAAACACCAACAACCTTGCATTCCCTTCCAGCAAAAACAGCCTTCAAATACTAAAATACTTTTTTTCCAGACAAAGAGAATTGATATTTATTTATTCTACAAAAAATGCAAGAGAAAGTTCTTCTGACAGAATGACAAAGGAAAGGGGCAGTTTGTGGATACACATAAAATATGCTTTTAAAATGAAGTACTGTCACATAACATTTATACACGTGTGCAATGTGAATATGATCGCTCCAAAAGAGGACAGATTTAGGTATACTGGCTCACACCTAGAAAAGCAGAGTCAAAATCATCTTCAGAAATATCCCCAAATAATTAGAAATTAAATACTATGCCTTAGTTAGGGTTTCTATTGCTGTGATAATACACTGACCAAAAGTAACTGTTAGGAAAGGGTTTGTCTCATCCTATACTTCAAGCTGAACAGTCTATCACTGAAGGAAGTTAGGACAGGAACTTGGAGGCAGGAATTGAAGCAGAAACCATGGAAGACTGCTACTTACTGGCTTGTTCTTCCTGGCTTTCTCAGCCTGCTTTCTTAACCCAGGACCACTTGCCCAGTCATAGTGGGCTGGCACCACCCATAGTGGGCTGGCACTCCCATATCAACCATTAGTCAAGGAAATGCCCCACATGCTTGCCTCCAGGCCAACCTTATGCATTGTCTCCATTGAGCTTCCTTCCTCCCAGATGTCTCGAGTTTATGTCACGTTGACAATAAACTAAGGACGGCTATTAGAAAGCCAGGAGTAAAGGAAGAAATCACAGAAAATATCTTGAACTGAGTGAAGAAATGCAAATGCATGACAAAACTTATAATATGCTACAAAGCAAAACTTAAAGGAAATGCCTGTGTTAGAAAATAGCAATGCCCAAGTGAACAAACACAATGCAAAATATACAGAAAGAAGTAAACAATAAAAATGTGGCATAAAAAGATAAATAAAGATATTACAACTTATGATAATATTAGTAAACTCGAATACCTCCAACTAGAAATTACTGCCTTAGGGGTTTAAAGAAAAAAAGAGGACACCACAGCAAATCCACAGACATTGTTGCAAGGATATTAAGAAATTTATGACCTGGGGCTGGAGAGATGGCTCAGTAGTTAAGAGAACTGGCTCACAACATTATGTAACTCCAGTTCAAGGGGATCCAGTGCCCTCTTCTGGCTTCTGTGGATGTGAAGCATGCATGTGGTACACAGACATACATACAGACAAAATACTCATAAAGTAAACATTTATCTTTTTGTTGTTGTTGTTGTTTTTGTTTTGTTTTTTGAGACTGCTTCTGTGTACAGCCCTGGTTGTCCCAGAAATCCCCCATGTAGACCATGCTGGGAGATCCACCTTGCTTTTGCCTCCCAAGTGCTGGGTTTGAACAGTTTTGTGACCATGACTGTGACAACTTAAGTATAGCTTTAGTGTCTTGAAAGAGAAGCCTCATGTAAGAAAACTTCAGTAGTGGTGTATCTTGTTTTCAAAATTGGGGATTTGAAGTTTAAAACCATTGTACAAAAGAAGCTTCAAATCTCTTTACCATAAATTCTACCAAACATTTAATGAAGAAATAATACTAATTTTTTCCAGAAAAGGGAAAAGGAAGAAACACTAGTGTTACCTTGAATATAAAAAATATTTTGATGAAAGAAAATTATGGAGTTGTATTCCTGACAAACATAAATGTAAAAGTATTTTTGTTTAATTTTATATGTGTAAGTGTCTTTTCTCCATTGCATGTTTTTTGCTTTGTTCTCAAATATCAGATGACTGTAGTTATGAGAACTTACCTTGGGTTTATTCCATTGGTTTGCATGTATGTTTTTGTGCCAGTACCACATTTTTTTTTTTTTAATCATAATGGCTCTACACTGTATCATAAAGTCTGAACTAGCAATCCCTCTAGCATTCTTTTGGCTATCTGGGGCCTTTTCTGATTCCATGCAAATTCTGGCTTAGTTTTGTTTCATCCCTCTGTCTGTGAGGACTATTGTGGGTCTTTTAATTGGGATTGCATTAAATCTGTGAATGGCTTTTGGTCGAATGGCCATTTCACATTAATTCTACCATTCCATGAGCATGGGATGTCTTTCCATCTTTTCGTATCTTTATCTCTTTCTTCAGAGATTTGAAGTTTTCATAGTAGAGTCCTTTTAAGTGGTTAGGTTTATTCTTGATATTTTATTAGTCTTGATGCTATTGTAACTGGGAGTGTCTGTGATCTCTTTTTTAGTGTGTTTGTTGTTGGTATAGAAAAGCTACTAATTTTTATAAGTTGATTTTGTACCCTGCCATTTTGCTGAATTGTTGTTTCCAGAAGTTTTCTGGTGGTATTCCTGGGATCTCTTATATATAATATTCATATGCAAATAGAAATAATTTGACTTCTTATTTTCATATTTATAACTCTTTAATTTCCTTCTCTTGCCTTATTGCTGTGACTGTTGCTTTCAGCATTTTATTGAAAAGAAGTGGGGATAATATAGCTTTTATTATGTTGAGGTATGTTCCCGACAGTCCTACTCTGCCTAGGACTTTTTATCATTAAGGCATGTTGGATTTTGTTAAAGGCCTTTTCTGGTTCTATTGAGATGATTATGTGATTTTGTCTTGTAAGTCCATTTATATGACTTAAGTATGTTGAACCAACTCTGCATTTTTCTTTTTGATATATGCTTGTGATTCAGTATGCTATTGTTTATTAAGGATTTTGTATCTTCATCAAAGATATTGCTATGTAGTTTTATTTTGTTGTGTCTTTATCTGATTTGGGTATTATAGTAATACTAGCCTCATAGAACAACTGTAACACGGAAAATAAAAGATCCAGGAGCTGATAATGGGGTTCAAACTTTAAGCTGAATATCAGAAAAGCAAAGCAACTGGCCATGAGCTCTTCACCAAGTCTTAAACTGCTGCCTCTTCTCAGTGTGGCTGGAGAACAAATGTCTATACTGAATACTTGCTGCTGTCTTTTATACCCCTCTAGTTCCGGGATTAAAGGTGTGAGCTATAATTCTCTTTTAGACTGATTCAATCTTGTGTCGATCTGGTGGCCTTAGACTCACAGAGATCTGTCTTCCTCTTAATCCTGAGTCCTAGAATTAAAGGTGTGTCCCACCACCTCCTAGCTTCTGGCTGCTGGGATTAAAGGTGTGTGTCACCACTCTCTGATCTCTATAGCTTGAGGCTGACTTTGCTTTTCTGAATCCTCAGTCAAGCTTTAATAAATCATAAATAATGTATCACTACAAACAAGTTTGGGTATGTTCCTTCTGTTTTTAATTTCTTTTTCTTCTTCCTTTCTCTCTCTTTTAAGAGTTTAAGAAGGATTAGTTACAGATCTTTCAAATTCTGTGAATCCATCAGGGCCTGGATTTTTTTTTTTTTTTTTTTTAAGCAAAAGACTTTTTAATACTGTTTTCAATATCTTCCTTTGTAATAGGTCTGTTTAGGTTGTTAGGGTTTCTATTGCTGTGAAGAGATACTGTGACCACAGCAACTCTTATAAAGAAAACATTTAATTGAGCAGACATCATGCTGGAGAAGGAGCATAAATGAGACCTCACAGCCCTCCTCCACAGTGACTTACTTTCTCCAATAAGGCCACACCTCCTAATAGTGCCACCTCCCTTGAGGGCCATTTTACTTCAAACCACCACAGTCTTTTTCTGGTTTAACTTTGTTTTTTTTTGGGGGGGGGATTAAAATCAAGAAATTCATCTAGTTTTTAAAAATATATTTTTCAACTTAGTGGAATACAGGTTTTTAGAGTATTCCCATATGATACTATATATGTATCTTGGGTGTCTGTTGTAATGATTCCCTGTTAATTTCTGAATCTGTTAATTTGGATCATCTCTTCCTTTCTTTTGCTTAGTTGGGGTAGGGATCTGTTGCTCTTGTTTATCTTCTCTAAGAACCTACTCTTGCATTAATTGATTCTTTGTTTTCTTTGTTTCTGCTTTATTAATTTTTGCTTTAAATCTTATAATTTCTTTCAGTATGCTGACTTTGGGCTTGTTTTGAACTTGTTGATTTTCTCTTTGACCCCACTTATCATTCAGTAATGATTTGCTTAATCTCCATCATCGTATCTATCATTATACACTGTCTGGGGTTTTGTTTGCTGTCATTTTTAGTTTATACTGGTTGGATAAATGTCTGGGATATCTACAATATTTCTGTGTTTGTTAAGGTTTGTTTTGTGTTCCAGCACGTGGTCTGTGTCAGAGCTTCCATGTGTGACTTTGGCATGTAGGTAGAATATTTAATATCTCCATTTGATTAATCTGAGGCTCTTCTGCTTATTTTTTGTTCAAAGGACTTATCTACTAGAATAAGTTGTGATGTTGAAATCACTTAAAATTATTGGCTTTGTGTTAATCTGTGTGATTAATTCCATTAGTATGATTTTTATGAAATTAGGTATGCCGGAGATTGTTGCATATGTTTGGCATTGTGATATTTTACTGAGTAATTGATACCTTGATTAGGATTCTGTTCCTTTTGTCTCTCCTACTTCGTTTTAGTTTAAAATCTTACTTTGTCAGATATTAGGTTGACAATGCTTGCTTGTTTCTTGATTCCATTTGCTTGGAATACTTTTTTAATGTCCTTTCACTTTAAAGTGATACCTATCTTTAAAGCTGAGTTTCTGTAGACAATAGATAGATGTATTTTTTTTTTTTTTGATCCATTCAGTCAGCCTGTGTTTTTTGATTGGATAATTGAGGCCATTACTATTTAGTTATTTTTGAGATGTGTTTGTTGTGTTCCTTGTGTTGTTGTTGGGTTTTGGTTTTTGTTTTGTTTGATGTTAAAGGACTAGGAAGTTTGATGAGAAGTACCCTGCTTGGCCATTCTTTGTTTTTGTGATGTAACCTGGGAATGTGGACTTTTGTCTTTGGTTTTGAGTCTGATCTGATAATCTGGTCTTCCTTAAATTGGGCCAGTACTGGAGATGCCTGTCCTAAACTAGTCCAGGTTAAACTGATAGATGAGCTATTTAGTTGAATCAGGGAAAGATAGCTTCAAACCACAGGTTTAGGCCTGCTAGTGCAGAGATGGCAACAGGAAGAGGGGAGGATAGTAGAAAAAAGGAGACTTTTCAGTCAGAGGTGGTCTTGAAGAAAGATTTGCAGGCCACAGATCTGGAACTAGGCCTTTGGATGTAGAGATGGCTACAGGTACAGGGTTAAGAGGGTTAAGAAGATTTTTTTTTTTTTTTTTTAAAAAAGGGAGGAAGTGACTTCCCCAGCAAAGGTGTCTTAGGAACAGGAAATGTTCCTGGGCAATAAATAGTCTGGACCTAGGTTTGTGGGGTACCAGATTGTGGTAGTTTACAGAAGGGCGGGGGAAAGGAAGAAGGGTCTTACCCTATGTCTTAGTTACACATTTTATAGTCTTAAAGAGACCGTGACCAAGTCAGCTAACAGAAGAAACAGTTTATTGGGGTTTACAGTTTCAGAGGGTGAGTCCGTGGCCATCACAATTGGGAGCATGGTGGCAGGCAGGCAGATCCACAAGCAGAAAACAAAGAGAGCTAACTGGGAATATCGTGGGCTTTTGAATCTTCAAAGCCCAACCCCTAGTGAAACACCTTCTCCAACAAGGCCTCACCTTCTAATGTTTCCTAAACAATTCTACCACTAAGTACCAAATATCCAAATAAATGAGCCTGTGAGGCCATTCTCCTGCAAACCACCATACCAGGACAGGTGGCTCCTGAACAAAGGGAGTTCTTAGGTTCCTGGGACTGTAACTAGGCCCATGTCATGCTTACAATGATTATGGAGTTATGATGGGGTTTTATGTATTTTAGATACAGCAATTATTTTGTTTTTGGTTTTTGTTTTGGCTTTTTGAAATAGGGTTTCTCTGTGTAACCCTGACTGTCTTTGAACTCACAGAGATCCACCTGCTTCTGCCTCCAGGGTACTGGGATTAAAGGTGTGTGCCACCACCTCCAGCTCAGATATTGGTAATTTATCTGGCAAATAATTTACAAATATTTTCACCTAATCAGTAAGTCAACTTTCCAGTTTCCTCATTTTACATTGTGTGTGTATGCATGGACTTCTGAGTATATATTCACATTCATGTGTGTGTGCGAAAGCATCAGCATGCCAAGGTACATTTATGCAGGCCAAAGAACAACTTCAGCTGACAACCTTCATCTTCCATCTTGTTTGAGGCAGAGCCTCTGTTTTTCTACTACACAAGGCAGACCCACAAGCATACAGGGATTTATCTTGTCTCCCTTTCCCATCTTCCTTAGGAGTGCTAGGATTATAAACTCTGCTACCATGTATCTGGCTTTTTAAATGGACTCCAGGGATTTGAATTCATCTTGACACTCGATTTAGCTACTGAGGTATCTCCCAAGCCCTGCAGTATATTTTGAAATACAAAAATTGTAAACCTGAATATTAGTCACTTTTCCCCATTTACTGGTGGTATTTTAATGTCATGTGTATGAATCCTTTGCTAAATCTAAAAGTGTTTACCTCTATGTTTCCTAGGAATTTTTATAGTTTTAGTTTTTAGATTTAGCTCTTGGATCCATCTCATAAGTTACTTTTTACATGTAGTATGAGATAAGTTTACAACTTTTTTTTATGTGCCAAACTATTCTGTTTGCTGAAAACACTAGTCTTTCCCCGGGACACTGGGAGTTTGGGCATCCTTGCTTGACTAACAGAACAATTGACCATTGCTTCGTGGGTATATTTGATTATTTTAATTCAGTTCCATTCAGCTTTTTGTCTTGTAACAGATAAACACTATTTTGTTGCTTTTAATAAGTTTTTTGTAGAGGTCAGGAACCGCTGAGTAAATGTGTTTCGTTGACATGGGCATGGCCATTTTAAGGACTCCAGTGCCCCAGCCCCATTGAAGTGGTAAAGCCTTCTCCTTAGTAAGACTATGAGAAATGGCAGAACCTTCCTTGGGTTCTGAATGAGAGCGTTGATGGTATGTGCAAAAAATTACCACTATAGCTTTCTCCCACAAGATGATCATCACCTGAAAACTGCTCCTCTCTGGAGACTGCTCCTAATGAGATTAGCTAAACCCAGCTCCTTGATTCAACTGTAAACCCTGCCTCCCCATTCAACTGTATATGATAAACCCACTGAGCTTCTGGGGTGCTACAGCTTCTTCATTGGAGAACCCAAACTACTTGATCTCAGCTTTCTTTGTGTTCCATGGCTGTCTTGTCTTTTCTTTCAATCTTTCTTTCTTTCTTTCTTTCTTTCTTTCTTTCTTTCTTTCTTTCTTTCGTTTGTTTTGTTTCTTTGAGACAGAGTTCCTCTGTGTAACAGCCCTAGCTGTCCTAAAACTCAATTTTGTAGACCAGGCTGGCCTCAAATTCACAGAGATCCACCTGCCTTTGTCTTTTCTTTACTCCCTCACCTGAGGTCATGCAAAGACAGGCAAGTTTTGAAGCCAGGAAGTGTGATTTTCCTTTATTTGTATTTTTCTTTTTCGGGGTTTGGTTGGTTGGTTGCTTGTTTTTGTTTGTTTGTTTGTTTGTTTGCTTGTTTGATTTGTTTTTGCTTTTTGGCATGCTTAGGTCCTTTGCTGTATGTATGAATTTTAGAATTAGTCTGTTAGTTGCTAAGTCACCTGTGTTTCCAGTAGCTATTACTGTGAATCTTTTGATCATTTAGGAACTTTCAAGTTGAGAGTTACTGTCCTCTGTATTGGTTAGTCTTCTATCAATGTGATACAAGGTAGAGTCAGTCTTCTGAGAGGAGGTTACCTCAATTGAGAAAATGCCTCCATAAGGTCAGGCTCTAGGCAAGCCTGTATAGGGCTTTTTCTTAGTGATCAATGAGAGGGGCCCAGCCCATTGTGGGTGGAGACACCTTTGTACTGGGAGTCCTGTGTTCTATAAGAAAGCAAGCCATAGGAAGCAAGTCAGTAAGCAGCACCCCTCTATGGCTTCTGCATCAGCTCCTGCCTCCGGGTTCTTGCCCTGTTTGAGTTTCTGCCTTGGCTTCTCTCAGAGGACTATGACTCAGGGTATGTAAGCAAAATACCCCCTTAACTCCCCAAGTGGCTTTTGGTCATGGTGTTTCATCACAGCAATAGTAACCTTAACTAATACACCATCTAACAGTGTTAAAACTTGTAATCTAACATCTAAAACTTATAATCTTATTTACATTTATTTGAATCTTTTAGTTTCTTTTAACAATGTGTTTTGTTTTGTTTTGTTTTTCGAGACAGGGTTTCTCTGTGGCTTTGGAGCCCTATCCTGGAACTAGCTCTTGTAGACCAGGCTGGTCTTGAACTCACAGAGATTCACTTGCCTCTGCCTCCCGAGTGCTGGGACTAAAGGTGTGCGCCACCACCGCCCGGCATTTAACAATGTTTTATAGATTTATAAGTTTCCATTTGTTTTTGGTTTTTTTTTTGAAACATACTCAAATGTTGTTTTTTGTTGCTATTATGAATGCTTTCTTAAATTTCATTTTCAGATTTTCTTCCTGTCATACAAAAACTCTTGATTTTGCATATTGATCTCTTATTGTACAACTTTGTTAAACTTGTTGGTTCTAATTTTTTTTTAATGTACCCCCTGAGGATTTTGTAAGTAGGAGACCATGTCATAAGTGGATAAAAATAGCTTTATCCCTCCCCCCCACCATTCTGGATAACTTTTGTTTCTTGACTTCTTGCCCTGACTAGAACACTCCAGTACAAATACTGACTAGAAGTAAGAGTGCTATCTTTTTTGTTTCTAGATCTTAGTGGGAAGCATTGAGTCTCTCTCACTAACAAATATAATGGAGTTGTAGGCCTGTGTTATGTATGAGCCTACATCACGCATCCCAAGACACCTATATTCTGTAAAGTGAATGTTATTTTCCATTGGAATTTTCTTGGTCATTTTGGTAGATTTTTATATGGCCTTTGTTAGAGATTATGCTATTAATATATATTCATGCTATGCCTCATTTTGTACATATTTAATCTTTAGGACAGATTCTTAGAAAAAAGTCACTTAATTTTATAAGATTTGATTAAATTGTTCATGTGTGTGTTCTCACTAGAAAAATGTATGCAAATGTCTTTTTCCTACTTTCTCACTAACTTGGTCTGTTAGCAGGGATGTTGACAATTTAATGAAAAGAAGGAACATTTTTGTATAGTTTTCATTTGTACTTCTCTTATACATGTAGTTTTGTATTTTTTCATTTGTTTAGAAGTTTTAATTTCCCTTCCTGTGATTTTTTTTTTGTTCATATTCTTAATTAGTTAGGCAATTGGTTTGTAAAAGACCTTTCTGTAAAGAGAAATTAGCCTTTGTGTGTAATGTGACTTGTGTCTTGACTTTAGTTTTTGTGTCTTAGCATTGTTGATTCCTGATGAGAAGTGCTTAAATGTTTGCATAGTCACATAAAATTAGACGTGTGTGTGTGTGTGTGTGTGTGTGTGTGTGTGTGTGTGTGTGTGTGTGTGTGTGTTTTGTGGCTTGATTTTTGTGTTGTGTAAAAAGTTGTTTCCAACACTTAATATAAAAAGATACATGTTTAATACTAAGAAAACCAAACTTCTTTAGAAAAAAAATCTTGCTTCTCTCTTAGAAAGAAAAACTGGCAAATTCCATGTAGTTGCTGGCATCTGTGTGGCTCTAATTCTGCAGCGATCATACAGTGGTTTTTAAATGCTCTGTAATATACCTTACCTAGTAAAATTTGAGCTCCATTTGGACAGCGTGGTGATTTCTGAGAAGTCCTTTTCTTATTAGAGAGTTCCATTCTAGTTAGCATAGGCCTCCTCTTTTGTTTGGACCCAAGTTCTTTATGTTTGATGTCACGTGTATACAAAGCAGGGAAGGTATATAGCTCCTCTGTTCTTGCCTTGATTCAATGCCCATTCAAGTTCTTATTCTGGGATCTTTTTGGACTTGTCTAGTATTTAGGAGTTTCGATCCTTAGATAAAAGAAAATTAGCTTTTACACAAGCTAAATTCATTTCCCATTCATGTACCTTGTCCATAAAATATTTAATAAGGAATGACCACATACTTAGCCCTGTGTAAGAAAATAAAAAGAAAGTTTATATATGAGTCTTGCTCTTTAAGGGTCAACAAGGCAAGGTTGCAAACAGTAAGTAACACTGCTACTTTACTAATGCTATTATTATTAAGAACTATATTGGTTATTTATATTTTTTTGTTTGCAAGTATGCAAGGACAGTACTCGAGTAAAATAGCCAGAAATTCTAGAAGAAATTCTCAGCTTGTTTTTCTAAGATGTACATAGTGACAGAACTGGACTTACAAGAAGGCTAGTCCGTATTTGTTTCACATCCTAGACTTCTACATCATCAGCCATGGCAAGTTCTTCCCTAGTTGTGACAGATGAAATACATTTTTATTGAGTTATCCTGGCCTTTTTTTTGTTTGTTTTAATATTTTATTTATTTATTATGTATACGGTCTTCTGCCTGCATGCCAGCAGAGGGCACCAGATCTCATTCAGGGTGGTTGTGAGCCACCATGTGGTTACAGGGAATTGAACTCAGGACCTCTGGAAGAACAGTCAGTGCCCTTAACCACTGAGCCATCTCTCTAGCCTTTGTTTTGTTTTGTTTTGTTTTTTGTTTTTGGAAACAGGGTTTCTCTGTAGCTTTGAAGCCTGTCCTGGAACTAGCTCTTGTAGACCAGGCTGGTCTTAAACTCACAGAGATCGGCCTGCCTCTGCCTCCCTAGGGCTCTACCACCGCCCAGCTTTATCCTGGCCTTCTAATACTGCTGTGTCTTAAAGGAAAAGACTCATTTAATCAAACATGTGACTCATTTGCTCCATCATTTTTTTTAATACAGGTTCTCACTATATAGCCTTGTTGCCTGCCTGGAATTTGCTATGTAGACCAGGCTAGCCTCCCATTGGGGGTGTGCTCCCTGCTCTTAACTGGTTTTTAAGGTTTCCTGTGACCCTGTTAGTTTGATGAATTAAGTTTAAGATGACACTCACCTAAACAAGTTTTGATGTTAAATTAATAGTCTCAAGTTTTTTTCACAATGCCTCAGAGACTTATTTACCTATATATTATAACTATGGTCCTGTTTTTCTGTTCTAGGAAAAAGTGAAAATTATTTTTTTTAAAAAAATTTGATAGAATCTCATGTCCCCAGTTGGCCTCAGACTCTCTATGTAGCTCTGAATGCCTTTGGTCTCCTGAGCCTCTTGCTTCCACTCTCAAGTGTTTTGATTACAGGCATGTATCACCATGCCTGGCTGTAAAATTCATCTTGAATGTATTTCAGAATTTGGTTCTCCATATTAATCTTACTGTCGCTATAATTTCACTAAAACACTTCCTTAAAATTTTCTGTATTTTATACTGAGAGTCTTTATTTCCATAAAAACTAATCTGCAATGTGAAGGAACTTTGGGTGCATTTGGGTTACCTTCAAGTTCCACCCTCACAGGAGACACTCCCTTGTCTGCCAATAGTTTTATTATGTTACCACTTAGCCTCACCTAATTTGTAATAAAGGCATGCATTTGTTGAAGATGCTTTTTTTCCATTGTATAATTTTAGCTTCTTGGTCAAAAGTGTTTGTAGGTGTGTGGGTTAATATCAGGGTCTTCAGTTTGAGTCCATTGGTCTACCTGTCTATTTTTGTGCCAATACCAAGCTGTTTTCAGAACTATGGCTCTATAGTAGAGCTTGAAGTCCGGGATGGTGATGCCTCCAGAAGTTCCTTCATTGTACAGGGTTGTTTTGGCTATCTTGGGTCTTTTGTTTTTCCATATAAAATTGAGAATTGTTTTTACAAGGTCTGTGAAGAATTGTGCAGGAATTTTGATGGGGGATTACATTGAATCTGTAGATTGTATCTTTAATTTCTTTCTTTAAAGACTCAAAATTCTTGCTATACAGGTTTTTTACTTGTTTGGTTAGCATTACCCCAAGATATTTTATGTTGTTTGTAGCTATTGTAAAGGGTGATGTTTCTCTGATTTCTTTCTCAGCCCATTTATCATCTGTATATAGTAGGGGTACTGATTTTTTTTTTAAGTTAATCTTGTGTCCTGCCACTTTGCTGAAGGTGTTTATCAGTTATAGGAGTTCCCTCGTAGAGTTTTTCTGATCGCTTATGTAAACTATTATATCATCTGCAAATAGTGAAAGTTTGACTTCCTCCTTTCCAATTTGTATGCCCTTGATCTCCTTTTCTTGTCTTATTGCTCTAGCTAGAACTTCAGGTACAATATTGAAGAGATATGGAGAGAATGGGCATCCTTGTCTTGTTCCTGAGTTTAGAGGAATCACATTTTCTCTCCCTTTAGTTTGATGTTGACTGTTGGTTCACTGTTTATTGCTTTTATTATGTTGAGGTATGTTCCTGTTATCTCTGATCTCTTCAAGACCTTTATCATGAAGGGGTGTTGGATTTTGTCAAAGGCTTTTTCAGCATCTAGTGAGATGATCATGTGGTTTTTCTTTTTCAGTTTGTTTATATGGTGGAGTACATTGACAGATTTTGGTATGTTAAACCATCCCTGCATCTCTGGGATGAAGCCTACTTGATCATAGTGCATGATTTCTCTGATGTGTTTTTGGATTTGATTTGCCAGTATTGAGTATTTTTGCATCAATGTTCATGAAGGATATTGATCTGTGGTTTTCTTTCTTAGTTGGGTCTTTGTTTGGCTAGGGTACCAAAGTAATTGTACCCTCCTAAAGAGTTTGGCTTCTGCTTCTATTGTGTGCAACACTTTGAGGAGTGTTGGTATTATCTGGTGTTTGAATTTCTGGTAGAATTCTGCACTGAAATCATCTGGCCCTAGGCTTTTTTTTGGTTGGGAGACTTTTGATGACTGCTTCTATTTCATTAGGGGTTATAGGCCTATTTAAAATGCTTATCTGTTTTGATTTAATTTTGGTAAGTGATATCTATCCAGAAAATTGTCCATTTCCTTTAAATTTTCAAATTTTTGGAGTACGGTTTTCAAAGTTATGACCTAAAGATTCTGTTTCATAATTTTAAAAATGTTTTCTTCTGTGGTCTTTCTTAAAATCTCTTCCATTTAAGAGTTTACTTTGCTGGGTGTGATGGCTCAACCTGCAGCCCCAACTACTCAGGACAGGTACTGAGACAGAAAGATTTCTTGAGCCTGCAGTTCAAGGTTACTCTGGCAACATAGAAAAAAAAAGAACTTGTCTCATGAAAAAAAAAATGTACTATTGTTAGTCACTTTGAAAAAAAGCATATGTAATCAAAACGACCATCATTTACAAGTTACAACTATTGTATTTGGATTCTCAAGCATGGTGATGCATATAACATGGAAAGCATCACAGTAATACGACATTAGAAATGGGGATTTTTTTTATTCAGTATTTATAGACATCAGTGTAACAAATTTCATCCTACATGGGCTTCTAAATTAAATCTTAGTAGTTACCCTTTCCCTCTCTTTAGAATTAGTGAGCAACTATTTATCAAAAGAACACCTAAAAGATGCAGCCTATGTAGTGTTCCTTCTCAATTTGAATTTAGAATCCTGGTTTACTCCTATTATTAAAAAAAAAAAAAAAAGTTTATGACTGAGGAAATGTAGGACCATGGAAAGAAAAGGCTTTTTTTTTTAAAGGTACATATATGGAAGAGGTTGCCCTCCCAATCAAAGTATCAGACATCTCAGACCTGCTTAAGAATGTCCTCCTCTAAGTTTATGTTTTACTTAAAGTTTTCATTACTAGGTATTAAATCCAATACGCATTAAGAAAGGATATTACCATTGAACTGTGTCCCTAGACTAGATTTTCAAACATGAAAATATTAGCTTCAGGGTTCTGGAGTTTTCAAATAAATAATTTTTGTTTGTGTGTGTGTGTGTGTGTGTGTGTGTGTGTGTGTGTGTGTGTGTGTACATCCATCTGTCTTTCTGTCTATCTGGGTTTTGTTTTCAAGATAGCACCTCTTTGTAGCCCAGGCACTGGCCTCAAACAACCAACCTGCTCTCCCAGATTCCCCAGGACTGGGATTACAGACATATGCCAGTATACTTAATTCATTTCTTTCTTAAATCATTTGAAAAATAGTAGCATGATAATCATTATGTTTTTATTTTTTTACCCTTAATTATTTGCTGTAATAAAACATAACTGTATCCAGGGTTCCAGCCTCTGTTAGACACCTAGTTGGCGAGTAGAGGGACACATGCTCTCTGCATGTCATCTGGCCTATTCATTTTTTTTAGCAGTTATAAAAATGAGTATTTCATGGTGTTTAGGGTAGGAATAAAGACCGAAGTCATTATATTTTATGATGTATTTATAAAATTCATCTATTGCCTCTGACTAAAATATTAAATATGGCTTCTGTAAATTAGTGCATGTATGCATACATGTCATGGTGCTTGTGGAGGTCAGAGGACACTTTTCAGGAGTCAGTTCTCTCCTGCCACGTGGCTGGCTCCCAGTGATAGAACTCAGGCCATCAGGCGTGACAGCCAGTGCCTTCACCCCGCTGGCCACCTTGCCTACCCTCTAGATAATATCTTATAAAACTAAGAAAAATATAAACCAGTTAAATATTGATGGAACAAAACAACACATCAGCAATATTACTTTAATCAATTGTTGTCTTTTCAGGCTCATGAGAGACTTGAAGATTCAAAATTAGAAGCTGTCAGTGACAATAACTTGGAATTAGTAAATGAAATTCTTGAAGATATCAGTCCTCTAATAAGTGTGGATGAAAATGTGGCAGAACTGGTTGGAATACTCAAGGAACCTCACTTCCAGGTAATCTGTCTCTGTCTTCCTCCCATAGCTTTCACCTTCAACACTAAAGAAATTCAGTGTTGTATAGGGCCTGCTTTAGAAGTTCATAAGTCCTAGACTAGGTATTCTAATATCCCAATATTAAAGACACATAAACACACATATATGACTGTATATATCACAGAAATGTACAGTGTCTATCACAGAAAAGCCCTGGCTTTTTCTTTGCACCATCAATAACCTTGACCATCAGACCACATCCTAGGAATAATTCTCCTCACTTTGACAGTGTTGCTGCCACCGTCTTTTGTTTGTTTGTTTGTTTAACATTTTTCTTTATGTATTATTGGGTGAGGGGCATGTGCCATGGCAGATGTACAGAGGTCATAGGACACCCTGTGGGAGTCTGTACTCTGGTTTTACCATGTGGATCCCTGAGATTAACTCAGGTGATCAGAGTTGGTGCAGGAGCGTCTACCCTCTAAACCATCTTGATGCCCCCCCCTTTTTTTTTTCTTTATTAATGCCAATGTTTTTCTCATTCCTCCTTTGGCCTAGTTTGGACCATTTTTAGTATTGCTACAGTATCATGATGAATTCAATGATACCCATGATGAAAAGGTGACAGGAAGTTTGTTTAAGTATAGAAACTGTTATGTAGCATAATTTTTTCTATAGATTAAAAAAAAGAAAAAGGTCTGCACATAAGGTAAACAGTTTCACAAAGAAAAATTTCACTTCAGAACAGAAATGATGGGAAATTTTTATATTAAACATATAATAGTTAAGAGTTTATGGTAGCGGAGAATATTGGGAAAGTAAGAAGTGGATAGGAACCTCAGAAATATATCCAGCCATATATGGCCACTCATTCTGTGACAGAGACATTGCATTTTAATAGGGGGATAAAATGCTATGATAAAAGAAGAAAATGTCACTGTTTTCCCTGCAAACTTTGCCCTCAAAATTAGATGACACTCCTTTGCTTTTTTAAGACATGGTTTATGTGGGCCTATGTGATTTGAGTTTATGTAAGGCAGTATAAAGTATTTGAATTTCATCTTGAGGGCAATGGAGAATCTTGGGTCCAGGGTATTAGATATATGAATTTACAACCCATATCTATGGGATTCCCATTTCCCTTTTTACTGTTGTGTTTGGTAGAAAAGACCTACCTATTGTCTTCAGTGCCCCACTTCCTGAGTTTATCTGGTTGAATTTCTGATGTGTTATTTACTTATTGAAGTTCTAATTAAAGGGTTGATAATTTACTTCTCAAGGTGCACTACTTTAAGTTCGAATACATCTTAAATGATGATGCAAAATGAGTTAACTGTATCAGAAGATGTAGAATACCTGGTTCCCTTCCAGTGTTGGTACTGAAATTGGTTCCTTGTTTAAGAGCTATGACAGTATAATCCTTTCTTTGAAATCATCTCCATGGGGAGGTAAACAAGTATGCTGTTACTTTTACATTATACAGATACCTTCTTATTTGGGGTGTGTTAATTGTTTCTTTTGGGGGGATAGGGTCTGGTTACATAGCACAAGCTGGCCTCTAATTCACCAGTCTTCTCTTCTACCTTGGCCTCCAGAATGCAAGCATTATAAGAATGTGTCACCACACCAAGCTAAGATTATACAGGTATTATTCCATAACAGCCACTTAACCTATAGATAAACACAAATTAATAATCCTTGCCTAAATCAATATTTTCATTAGGGATTGGAAAATAGCATTTTCCAAATTGTCTCATTCTGTGTATGTGAGGTGGCATTGTTGTATGAGCCCAGAGTTTATCTTCAGCTGCCCTATTGCCCTGTAACATATCCTCCTGGAAAGGTAACAAAATGATGAGTCCTATTCCTTACCAATTTTCAAAGTAAAAGTTGTTGAAAACATCAGCTTCAGATCAGATGATAACAAATGATGCTTTTTAGCTATTTTATTTGCTAAATAGCTTTGTGTGCCTGAAAATTTTCTCCCTAAATGTGGAACTTCAATTCTCTATAATAGTTATTACTTTTGGCACTCAAATTATCCTGACTTTAACCAGGGGTGAGCACCCTTTTAGTACATGAATCTGGAGCACGTGAGAATTCTTGACCTGAGAGATAAATTGTATTAATAGTGTTTCGTGTAATCACAGGAGTAGAAAGCCCTGCCTCAAAATAGAAGCCCGGGTTAGAGCTTTGAATAACTTCCAACGTTATTAGGAACACCTCTCACATAGAGATTTCTAGTTCTCTCCCTTTTAGAAATTTCTATGTGTGAATGTGTATTTGCATGTGTGTTTCTTGTGTGTGCAGGTATGCAAAGTCTAGTGGTCAAAGTCTGATGTTTTCTCCACCTTTTTCTCCCTTCCTTTCTTTCCTTTTTGAGATACTTTATCACTGAACTTGGAGTTTACTCTTGTGTCTTCGTCACAGAGCTGGGGTTGCAGATACTCACCACTGTTCCCAGCTGTTTATATGAGCACTAGAAATCTCTACATAGTTCTTAGGTTTGTGGGGCAAGCACCTTATTGACTGAGCCGTCTTCCTGACCTTGTTTTTAAATGTTTTTCCAATATCTTGCAAATGATTTTATAGTATTATCGGGAATTACCAATTAAGCCAATACCCAGCTTGTCTCTGTCTTGAATGTGTTGATACTTGTTCACCTCTTCTATTTTGATTAGTGATGTTTGAACTTGTATTCTGCATACTCAGACATTTTTTTAGTTTAATGTTGTGTCCAGTATTGAATTAAAACTTAACTTCTCTAGGGTAAGGAATTTTTAAAAATTTTAGTGTACAAAAAAGATATTCCTAGCTATCTACAGAATCATCCATAATAGCATACACCATAATAAACATAGAAAGCAAAATGAACATTATATCTAGAACCATTTTTGATTCTTTTATAGACTAAAACCTTAATTGGTAATATATAATTTCCTATTAATGATAGGAGGTGCTGATAATTATTTTCTCTTAGACATCTTTTTAGCATAACTTTTGTACATGTACAAAGTATATCAACATAATGAAATTTAGAGTCTTTGTCACTTGACCTGTTTTTTGTGCATTAGGAATAGTTGGATAGAGAGATTAGTGGTAAAGACTGAAGAGGATGCTGACACTGTTGATAGGAAATTTGTCACCTCCCTCTACCAGGTTTAAAAACTGAGGTTTGGTTTCTAGTGAACATGATACTTTAAAAATGAGACTAAGTTTTACCAGTCTCTTCAAACCTGTAAACCTGAATATGATACTGTTTGATGATAGTAAAATGATCTAGTTTTACTTTTCTTAAAAAGAGTATATATGTATGATTTGACATAATTCATACTGGGAATTTAATAATGTGTCCTTAGAAACTTTTAGTACTCCACAGTGATAATGAACTAATAAATTATTTTTAGCAACTTGTTCCATCAGTAGCTAATAACCACAGGCTGTTTTGACTCCTTACAGTCGCTCCTAGAGGCCCATGATATTGTGGCATCAAAGTGTTACGATTCGCCTCCCTCAAGCCCAGAAATGAATAATTCTTCTCTCAATAATCAGTTATTGCCAGTAGATGCCATCCGTATTCTTGGTATTCACAAAAGAGCTGGAGAGCCATTGGTGAGTAGATGAGTCACTGCTTTCTTAGATAGGAAATGTAGTGCGGCCCTGTCTCTGCTGTTGACTTACTGTTGAAACTGTGCTCATGCTTATTTTATCAGTCTTTTGGCCTTTGTGTGAATACACAGCAGATGATCTGTCAATCATGTAGCCTATGAAACGTAGTCAAAATGAAAGCTTAAGCTGACTTGGAAGCTATAAATATGCCAGTGGGAACAGGAAAGCTGTTTCATTTCTTCCCAGCCTTTCAGAAATTAATGTCTGTTTGCTTACTAACGATAACACCAAGACAAGGAAGAAAATTGCTATTAAAATTTGAAGTATCATGGGGCTCTAGAAGTAGTGAAGTTAACTACTTCCTCTTATGTTTTTTATTTGTGGTTCCCAAAAACAGTGGTGTGGCAAACAGGCAAGTGGGGATCTTTGTTGCTTCTTCGAGTTTTCTTTGCCAATGGAATACAGCTAGATTTCAAGGGGTAACCCAGTTGCATTGGTGTTCCTCTGATGTCAAAGTTGCACTTAGTTTATTGAGACTTGACATGAAATAAGATGGGAAAAGAATTCACCTATCTGGTTTCAGAATTATTTTACTTGTATTCATAATGTTTACATATTTATTCTTACTGAGATAAAATCATTCCTTTTTTTATAATTTCCTACAGGGTGTAACATTTAGGGTTGAAAATAATGATCTGGTAATCGCCCGAATCCTTCATGGAGGAATGATAGATCGACAAGGTCTGCTTCATGTGGGAGATATCATCAAGGAAGTCAATGGCCATGAGGTTGGAAACAATCCAAAGGAATTACAAGAGTTACTGAAAAATATTAGTGGAAGTGTCACCCTAAAAATATTACCAAGCTATAGAGATACTGTTACTCCTCAACAGGTTAGTGTAATTTCCTGAGGGACATTAAGAACACTTCATTTTTTTTTTCATCATTCTGTTAGGCAGATGCTAAAGAAAGTTTGTCTCAGTAAAGTTTTTAATTTTTATATAATACTATCTTAGTATTATAAAGGAAATAATAAAGACATTTATTTGTGAACATTATGAACCCTATTGTTTGGGTAGTCTACAGGTAGGTGTCAGAAGTCATAAAGCCTTTTAATTACTATAGTTGAAAGCATTCTTGATATCTCTTATTTTTCAAACATTGCATTGGGGCCTTTGAGACAATGTTGTCTAGATTACCTCCAGGTTAGTGTTCTTGTGATATATGATATGACAGACAGTGTCAAATAGATTGGATTAAAGATGACATTGGACAATTGGTTTTTCCCAAATTTCATGTCTATTTAAGGTGAAATGAGAAAATGAACAGGAGAGCATGCTAATGTGCTAATGATAGAGATTATTTCCATCTCTTGTAATGGCTGCTCTTGTATTGGGCATGACATAATCCTAGTACTTGAGAGGTTGACAACAGAAGGACCTCAAGTTTGGAGCTTAACCTAGGATACATAGTGAGAACCCCTCAAAAAAGAAAAGATAGAGTTACATAGCTAGCGTTCTGTTTTTGAACTGTTCTTTAGGAGATAAGATATACTACTTAATCATGACTTTCACATGTAAATGAGACCTCTGAAAATAGTGAACTGTGTATTAGTTTCATTTCTGTTGCTGTGATCAAATACCCAACAAAAAAGCAAGTTTTGAAAAGAGGTTGTTTCAACTTATAATTCCATCATGGTAGGGAAAGTGAAACAAGAACTTTCAAATAGCTAGTCCTATTATATCCACAGTCAAGAGCAGAGATAAATTAATACATACATGCTGACCTGCATCTTTATGCTCAACTCTATTTCTCCATTATTACACAGCCCAAGACTTCCTGCCTAGGGAATGTTACCACCCACAATAGCCTGGGTCTTTTCAAATCAATTGACTTAAAGACAGTCCCCCACAAGCCAATTCAGTATAGATAGTTTCTCACTGAGATGCTTTTCTCCAGTTGATTGTAGACGTGTCAAGTTGTCAGTTAAAACTAACCATATTGTCTTACTTTACAAAGCAAACAATTATGAAAAAAAGACAAGAGAACTTAGACTATCCCTGTTGTTCTCAGGCTGTTTTCCTACATTTGCATATTTCTATTTGTGACAAAATGAGACCTATTTGAACTTGAATGTGTTAGAAGAATAATAAGTAACAAATAATAATAACACAATAATAATGATAAATTTCATGACAATAAAATAATTTATGATTTAATAAAATATTAAATAAATGATAATTTATTATTTTATATATTAATTATAATGGGAAGATAATATTTTCCTCTGTGGTCCCAACCAGAAGTCTTATAATTAAGTCACCAACGTGCTTTAGTTTCTTTCTCATTCTGTAACAAAATACCTGACAGAAGCAACTGAAAGGGAACGGGTTTAGAAGCATCTTCACAGATACTCCCAGAGGTGTCTTTCATGGTGTTTCTCAATCCTTTCTAGTTGTTGATGATCATCTATGTGTATAATCTATTCTTACAGGCAAAACAGCTCTTTGTTTCCTGTGTAAATTTTGTATTTGGTGAACTGAATAGCTGGTTTCAGTGTATGGATATTTAGCTTTGGTTTAAGCATAAATTTTCCCCCTCTCTATAATTTTTTAGTTTTATCTGGTCTTTAGAACTAGGGAAGAGGGTTCAAGTGTGAAGTGGGGAGAGTTGGTCACATGAGCCCATTTAACAGCCTCTGGCATATTCTACCATGAAAAAGAGCCTCAACTACACTCAAATTGGCTTCCTTCCTTGCTTGCTTCTCTGCTTCCTTCCCTCCTAATGAACAGAAAGTCATTATGTTGAATCAGTAAGCATAGACCAAGACTGTCCTGGACAAACCTTGGATATCTTAGAGATGCAGTGTGTAAGGAAGGGCACTCACCCTCAGCTGACTTTCTCACTGGTGCACTAGCTCCCTCCCCCAGCTACTGTGTTCCTTTCTGCAGTCTCAGTAACCCAGGGTCAACCACAGTCTAAAAATACTAAGTGGAAAATTCCTGAAATGAGTCAAACTTTAAAATGTGCATCATTCTAAGCACTGTGAGGAACTTGCTCCACGTGCATAGTTCTACCCAGAGCCTGGATCATCCCTTTGTTCGGAGTACTGTATATAGTACCCCACCACCACCACTAGTAGCTTTCTGAGCAGAAAACATATGCATGCTGATGTATCAGTGTTTGTGTTCAAGTGACTCCTGCCACAGCCTTAAAGCATAAGGGCTGGCAATTGAGATATGCCAACTCAAAAACCTTGGAGTAGCTCCTAGAAGTGTAAGTGGTAACTAAAAATTAACAACTTTTAATCTAGCAAGAAAACAAAAAGATACCTTTGCTGAAGTTTCTAAGATCTATGGTATGGTAACAACAGATCTTCTGTCCATGAAATGTGAAGAAAAAGAAATAATGCTCGTTAACTGTCTCACCTAACGCAGTAAGTTATGGCCACAGTGCTTGTTCAAGTGCACTGTAAACAGTAAGTTGTAAAGTTTGGTACTCCCTTAGGGTTAGGCATCCGTTGCACATGTTGGAATGTGTCTTCCATGGAGAAGTGGGGAATCCTGTGCTTTGGAGCCTATTGCAATTCTTCTGTAGATTGTTGCTATAGCAGAGGGAAAACAGAAGCCCTCCATCCTGGGTAGTATTTTTCTCTAATTATGACAGTAGATCCTCTTTGTCTGAAACACTTGAGGTGCTGCTGGCTTGCAGTCTATGAGACATGTGATATATATTTTACAATGTAAGAATCAGGGTAAGCTAAAGATGTAGCTAGTTTGGAAGTTCTTCAACTTATGTATCACTTGGGTTTCTGGAAGGTATAAACAATTCCTCTTATAAAGCCTTATTAACTTTTGCTCTATATGATAAATGGTTTGGGGAGCTATATATTTTGGCTCATGATTTTAGAAATTTCAGTCCAGGGATACTTAGCTACATTTCTAGGGTGTTGAGGCAGAGCATGATTGTAGAAAGGCATGGTGAAGCAATGTGGTATGGTAGGGCTAAAAACAGAAACAGGAAGGAAGGGGCAAGGGCAGAGGAAGTCCTTCAGAGTCATGCTTCCCATTGACCTGCTTCCTCCACACACAGAGACCTCCCTTCCTAACTGCCGTTCAGTGTGAATTGATGACAGAGGCACCTCATGGTCCACCCACGTCTCAGTGACTGGATCCACCACCAGGGAATCCAAGGATGCAACACGTGAGACTTTTAGGAGATAAAGAAATCATAACAAGGACAAATTGATCACAATCCTCTTTTACTCATCTTTATGACCAGCATGACCTGGATACCAAGAGTATTATAGGAAAATAAATTACATCTTTATTTCATTCAACAAAATAATAGCAAATCAAAGTTAATTTTCTGTAAAAAAGAGTTTGTCCAAGTTGAATTTTTTGAAAGTATGGTAGTATAGAGATCTTATAAGAAAATCCACATATTAACAAATGAAGAATAACCTCAATAGACCTGTGATTAAATTTAACTCAGATTCATGTTTCTTTTGTAAGTACTAATAAAGTAGGAAGAGGAAGGTCCTAACAGTTGGAAGTTTGACTTCTGTATAAAGTGAGGACATGGGGGCTGGAGAGATGGCTCGGGTTAAGAGCACTGACTGCTGCTCTTCCAGAGGTTCTGAGTTCAATTCCCAGTAACCACATGGTGGCTCACAACCATCTGTAATGTGATCTGGTGCCCTCTTCTGGCAGGCACTGTATACATGATAAATAAATAAATAAATAAATAAATAAATAAATAAATAAATAAATACATATTTTAAAGAGAAAAAAAATAAAGTGAGGGCATGACCGCTCCAAGTATTGTTGAGAGGAAGGTTTTTATTGTAGATATGAGGGAGAGTACAGCCAGAGGCAGCTAGAAAAGTCAGAGCAGGAAGAGAAAGTAGTACACAGAACATGGCCAGCAGACTAGACTGGACCATGAGAGAAGAAGGGGGGTGGGGATGAGAGAGGGAGAGAAGAGAGAAAAACAAGAGAGAGGACCAAGAGGGTGCATGGCTGAAATGGGAGGCTTATATAAGAATGAGAAGCTGGGGGATGGGAGACAAAGAGCTGGAGAAGTGTAAGATGAGTGGCAAGGTGAGAAGAGCTGAGAGGAGCCACAGGTACTGAGTAAGCCTGGAGGTCAGCATGGCCTCGATATGGTAAAAGGCACCAGTGATAGCCACCATTTGTCCTAAATTTCTTTTGGACCTCACAGTTTCAACATCAGAAGCAGGACTCAGTTAGTCTGCCTGACGCCTCAAATTAACTAATTTTATTTCCACCAAAATAAAAGAGCCCATCATCAACCAAAGGAACTCACCATATTATACACAAGTATGCACTGTAAAAGAAATGATTTCGGTATAACAAATATTAAAGCTCTAGTGTTCCTTATAGATGTTAGGAATAAGCAGATTCTGATGCTAACATTTAATACGTTTTCAAACCAAGGGATAGCAATCCAATAACATTCAGACATCAACTCAGCCATCCTGGGACAAAGCAGCTGACAGAAATGCCACCCAGGATCTTAACCCAGCTTGGCACTCATAAACCAAGGACCCTGGCAGATGATGATGGAAAAGCACAGCTTGCTGCTGGAGGAGAGTGATCTTGTTCAGAATTTTGATGAGCCTTCAAACAATGAAGCAAACTGAACTGACTCAACTTCAAGAATAAAATAGCAATGATTTGACTGCTTAAAAAAACAGCTTTGATTTGGGATAGAATGAAACATAAATCCTTAATATCTTTAAGTCTCAAGATTCTTGAACACTGAAACTTTCAGTTAATTGTTGCTTAAATTCAATTAGTTGTTTGCTATTGATTAATCCAGGGAAGCCAGAAAGTAAAGTCTAAAATAAAGATAAATAAAACTTTTACCTCAGTTAACTCAGAGAAGTTTTAAGAAAATGGGGTGGGGGAAGAGAAGAGTGTCACTAGCATTACTTGTTGTCACTGTTGTCTTCAGGGTTTGGTAAGCATGGTGACAAAAATACAGAGACAGAAGGCCTCCAAAGGAAGTAATGAAACCATAAATTTACAATCAATATAACTTTCATACTTAGAGCCCATTCCCCGAAAAACTAGAAATAATAGTTTAGCAAAGTATTTAAAAATCAGATTAGTATACATTAGGGCTTTTTATTTGTTTTGTCATATCAAGCAACTAAAATCATAACTAAGACATGATTTATAGTAGAGTCACCTTAATGCTTGGGAATGAACCTAACAAAATAGTTCAAGTCCTCTACACAAAACAATTATGAAGATGTTCTAAATAAATAGAATATTATAGAAATGTCCACTTTTTTCACATTTACAGGTTCAGAGGTCTGTGAATCAAAAGTCTTGATGAGATTAATAGCCGGAACACTCTTGAGGCAGAAAAGCAGGAATAGGAGCATTTTAGTTTTTTCTCTATTGGCTGTGATAAAATGCCCTGACAAAGCGTCTTTAAGGTAGAAAGGGTTTATTCTGGCTCCCAGTTCAAGGGTTCAGTCCACTGTAGTGTGGAGGTAAAAAGGAAAAGCTTGGAGCAGCTGGTCACCCTGAATCCACAGTCAGTAATAACTTACTCCCAGCTCCCTTCTATTTATACAATCCAAGATTCCAGTCCAGAAAATGGTGCCACCACAGTAGATAAACTAATCAAGCTAATCTCCCACTGTCATGACCAGGGTCCTGTTTCCTAAGTAATTCTAGATTTCATTGACGGGAAGATTGGAATTAACCATCACAATTATTAATGTGCAGGGTTTACATAATATGGTGTTGGCATAGGAATGGGTAACATGGTCAGAGAGGGCTCAGAAAGAGGCCTGAGTATGTACATTACACTGGTATATAACAGAATAGATGAAAATTGATTATTCATAAAGATAATATCTAAAATTGTATCACTGTTTCCAATCACATGAAAAAAATCAAAACAGATCATTGGTCAGGAAACATCTGAAGACACTAAAAATCATAGTGTGAGATGCTGTTTTACACAATTCAGTTAGAAAAATTTGTACATGAATCTACAATATGTTGACTTCAGTACTGGTAGAGTACATTTGGCATAGCACATTGGTGGGAAGGAAGTTTAGTAATGTCTCCTAAAATTGAATGTTCCTGTGTTCCAAAACTTGGGCACTTCCTAGAATAGCTCTTACATATATATAGTCAGAAATTCATTAATGAGTATACAATAAATCCTAAAACATTATGTGCATATATTATGGTACTATTTTATTTTAAGGTGACTATATCTCTCTTTAATTTACATAGATGGAATTAAAGCTATGTCCATGAGGAAAACAGGGAGTTGAATACAAGATCTAAAGTAAAGGTTGTCTTGGTTGGGAAAGCCAGGATAATGGGTTGAAATGAAATGAGAGCAGGAGGACCAGGTTTCTAGCTTATGTTTTGGGTGGCAAGCCCTTGTTTCTTTATTATGTAATCTACTAAATAAATAGATGCAGTTTATGTAACTCATAAACTGATTTTAGAAGTACACAGTTTTATAAACGTGACTGTTTATATGCATCTGTGACACCATTAGCATAACTGAGATAATAAACTTACTGCCACCCCTGAGTTCCCTGAAATGCTTTGTATCCGTCCCTCCTGCTTCCTACCTTGCTTCAAGCAACTGCTGTTCTGCATTCTGTCATTGTAACTTAGTTTGCATTCCCATATTTTCATATAAGCGAATCATCTCATACTTTTTTGGATTTTAACTTTGTAATGCATTTTTTTATTCATTGAGGATTTCATGTGTGCATACAATGTATTTTGACTATATTCACTCTCCAGTACTACTCCCCCTAACTCCTCCTAGAGCCACCTCTCACTCTTTCCTGACTTTGTGCCCTCCATTTATTCATAGTGTGGGGCCTGGACTCTGCCTCCCTCAGAACCTTTCAGCTGTCAAAGGCTTCTCAGCTACAGAGAGAGGTTTATGGGGTCCCGTCCTCCATGCTGGAATGTTGACTCTCTTGATCCTGTACAGGTCTTGTACAGGCAGCCACAGCTGCTTTGAGTTCATGAGTGCAGCAGTCCTGTCATGTCCAGAAGAGCTGCTTCATTCTGGTCCTCCCTGACCTCTGGCTCTTAAAGTCTTTTCACCTCCTTCATCCTTGGTCCCTGAGCCTTGCAGGGAAGAGATATAATAAAGATGTCCCATTTATTGTTGAGTACTCCATAGACACTTAATCTTTGCTCTTTGACCAGTTGTGAATTTCTTCTTTCACCATGGTGCACTGCACAAGAAACTTCTGACTCAGTCTGAGAACTGCAGTAATCTGTGGTGATAGGGATTTGACTTTATTAGGCAATTTGACACTATATGAGCTCCCCAACCATATACTGAATGAGTTAACTCAGACCCAGAACAACAGAAGTTTCATGTTCTCTCATGTATGAATCCTAGAGTCAGATTTTTTATTTATGTTTCTTAACTTGAAGGTCCTATGGAATCTAGGAAACTTCAGTATTTACCTGGGTTCTTTCAGCATAAATTTGTATGATTTATCCATTTTGCTTACTTGTATTGATTGTTCATATGTTTTTATTGATCTAGTATTTAGTTGCATAGACATACTAATTTGTTTATGTATAAGTTGTCTGGTGAACATTTTTGTTATTACCAGTTTGGGGCTATTACAAAACAGCTAGGGTTTATAAAGAGCTAAGGTTGAAAGAGTTGGTCATGTGGTAGGCATATGTTGAAATTTTAGAGAAAAAAAACTTCAGGAGTGATTGTAACAGTTTACAGTCCCACCAGCATTACATGAGTTTCTTTTATTTAGTGTCTTTGCTGTGTTTGGTGTGACTATTCTTTAATGTTAATCAGTATAATAGGCCTACAGTAGTAGCTAACTATAATTTTAATTTGCATATCACTACTGATGAATAAGATTGAAAAATTTTCATGTGCATATTTTCCATGCTTTTATCCACTCCATTAAAGTCTTTATGTCTTTGTCTATTTTATGTTGTTCTCTTGTTTGGCTTTGACATTCTTTTGTATTAATGGTGTGCTGGCTAGTTTTATGTCAGCTTGACACAGCTAAAGTCATCTAAGACAAAGGAACCCCAATTGAGAAAAATGCCTCCAAAGATCATGCTGTAGGCAGGCAAGCCTGTAGGGCATTTTCTTAATTAATGATTCATTGGAGGTAGGAGGCAGCCCATTCATTGTAAGTGGGGTTACCTCTGAGCTGGTTGTCCTGGGTTCTATAAGAAAGCAGGTGGAGCAGTAAGCAGCCAGTAAGGGAGCCAGTAAGCAGCACCCCTCTGTGGCTTCTGCATCAGCCTAGTTTGAGTTTCTGCCTTGACTTACCTCAGTGGACTATGATTCAGGATATGTAAGTCATTTAATAAACCCTTCCCTCCCCCAATTTGCTAGGTTATAATATTTCATCACAGCAATATTAACCCTAAAATGCCTGCATACATATCTTTCATCAAAATTGTAATTTGCAGAGATTTTCACCTAGTCTTCAAACTTGGGGTTATCCTTTCTTAGCCTCATGAGTGATCAAGTCCTGTTTATATGCACTGTGTTCTACTGAACAATTTGAATTCCTCCTCTAGTTCTTTGAAAATAAGACTATATAATGTAAAATTTAAGTGTTTATTTTATTGATCTTGTTGAGAAGGGTTCTCACTATGTAGCTCAGTCTGGCCTTGAAGTCATGGGTAATCCTCCTACCTTAACCTTCCAAGTGTTAGGATTATAGGCACAAATTACCACAATTGGTTGTACTGAGTATTGTTTACTAATTGTTTCATATTTGCTGTTTCTGGTTTTGGGGGGGGTTTGCTTTGTTTTTGTTTTGCTTTGGGTTTTTGTTTGTTTATTTGTTTTTCTTTTGGGGGTTTGACTTGGTTGGTTGGTTGGTTTCATTTTTGAGACACATGTAGTCCAAGCTGGCCTCCCTTTCACTGTGCAGTTAGAGATAACTTTGAACTGATCCTTTTGCTACTTCCCAAGTGCTGGGATTATAGTGCACACCACTACATCCGGGTGTTCCAGACTATTCTTAATTGGCTTTTCTCCCTGTTCCAGGTTATCTGTTCCTGCTTTGTATTCCTGCTCATATTTGCTTTGTGTTACTGTTGCTAAATTTAAACTTTTGGAGTGTTTTTGAGAATTTAATATGAAAACTGTATTTTACATTATGTTTACCCTTCTTTGTTCCATAACCTCCTGTGTCCTTCTCAATACATGGTGAGCCTATTTGGTGTAGCTTTTATGTACATGTGTTTAGAGCTGACCATTTGGGATTCCATAACACATCAGGAGGCTCTTGTCTTTAGAGATGACTGGATGTCTCCCTCTCAGCAGCCATTGATTGCCTGTAGCTTTTTGTATAGAGGTGGAACCTTGAAATTTTCCCTTGTCGTTGGCATGTGGACTGGTATATTATAATTCTGTAAGTCTTTTTTTAGGCAACTCATTATTGCCACAGAGTGCTCCTAATCTTTTGCTATAATGAATAGTTCAATAATTACTAGTATTATATCTAAGTCATTTCAAATGTGTCTGAGAAATATAACTGTTGAATCCATTCCCAGAAGTGGATTACTAGGTCAGAGGGTTTATGTGTTTGTAATCTTGGTAATTATTGCCAAATTGTCCTTCCAAGAAGTTGGAGCATTCTTCCACAAGCCTGTTAGGAAAATCCCTATTAGCCCATAGTCTTATCTGCAGATATCTGTCAAATATTTTAATTTTTGCTAGTTAATAGGAAGAAGGTGTTATTCATTTCTACTCCACATAGTTTGAGCATCTATGCTTCAAAGCTATTTGTACTTCACTTTAGCTACAGTCTTATTTTAAATTGTTGGTCATTGAGTTTTTCCTTTGATGGTAAGAGTACAGAACTAAAATATTTTGTTAAGTGTTTAGTAACTTAATGATCAGTTGGCATTCATAAACTGTTAGTGCAGTTAATAGAATACAATAAGTCAATTCTTTAATAATTTTAAAGATTTTATAAAACTACTAGATCAAAGGCTAGGATAATTGATTTTTCAGACAAATTTTTCCAAAGTAAAACTGGATAAATCTGAGTTTTGGAGCTTAAGGGTAATGTTCTAAAAGCAGTTTAATAAGCCTTTTACATCTGAGTTGGATGTTGGCATCTCTGAACAGGGGAAATAAATGTTTGAAATTTGGAAAACACTTGTAACTTTCCTAAGTATTATCCCACCACCAAGTATGATAAACACCCTCATTTAGGTGACATGAGGTTCTTCATTCAGTGGGCATCTCTCCAGAAGTAAGAAATACATTGCTGCTTTTATGAGGTCTCATACAATCCCTTCTTTCCCTTCAGTCAAATGCCTGTGACTTCTTGCTTGGTCATTTTACTTTTTTATAGGTATTAGAACCTGTGGATAATTAATTAGGGAGGAAGTGGCTTTACCAAGTGAGTGAAGTATAAAATGAGCCAATAGCTTACTTATATTTTGTTGTTATAAGTTAAGAGCCTGGCTTTATTTATGCGATTGAAAAATATATTTTTAGAGTTACACCAATATGGAGAGGCATCCAGCCCACATCCGTCAGGTATGATACCATGTGAGAACATTTTCTGGTATTCCTGTTGTTCTGTCTTAGCAGTCAACTAAATTTACCTTGATTAAACTTTATCATCTTGAGTTGTTCGTTGCCTGTGCCTTGAGCTGCATGCCAAACTCATTAGCCACCTGTCACAATTTAGCAGTCTTAATATTATTTGCATGCTTGCTTCTTAGATACTTCTAAAATTATATGTCAGGAAAAAGTGGCTTCCCAGTTTGTTTAAGCATTGATTTTCAGGCCTTGCAAAGTTGTTGCAGATGGTCTAGAGCTTTCTATCAAGATCACATGTACCCAAAAGTTTAAAAATACCTTCCTATGCATCTTTCACACTGTGTGTTTTTTTAGGCATACTAATAATGCAATGTATGTACTCATACTATTTGAATATTTTATTTGTTTCTAGTTGTAGAAGTATGATACACATAGAAAAATAACATTGTTAGTTTGACTAACTATGCATTTCTGCTTATTAGAGTTATTCTGCTGATTAATGTTAAGGCTTTTCTCTAGAAGACACAATTTGGATTTCTATAAATATGTATGAAGCATGTCTATTTTAAGAAAACAGTTGATCTAAACTTTCCATCAAATGTTTAAAATGATTAATAGAATTCAAATTAAATAAGCAGTATGTTGCAAGCACTGGAGATCTTAACAGTGTAACTGGCATACTTTTATTAATAAAATGAATCTAAGAGAAATGTGTATGTTTGAATTTAAATTGGAAAATAGTTAAGACCTTTCTAGTATTTTGTCTCTTAAGTTACTTAATACTAATTTAAATTTAAACATATAAGTCATGGTAAGTTGATTTCAAAATATTTGCCTCCTTAGTTTTGGCCAGTGTAACCGATTAAAAATAGACTGCTAGAAGTAATGTTGAATTAATTTTTTTAAGGCTACCAAATATATTTCAGGTCTCACTTAAGATGACCTTTGTTGTTTAATTTTAAAGATTTAAACAATCATTATTGTTTAAAGATTTGTTTAATTTAGACTTCAAGGTGTCTGTGCATTCTCAGTCCTGATAGGTTGGAAATACATGCCTTAAACTAACTGCACCCATTATTCCAGCATTTTAACTGCAAAATGATATTTACTTAAATAAAAAATTATGTAGTGTTTATTTAAATTAAAAATTATGTAGTGTTTGTTGGGAAACCAAGTGAAAAGATTGGAGAGGGTGGAATGGAATGGAGAGGGTTTAACACTTGTTGATACAGGAGTAGGTTTTAAAAATGGTAGAACACTCACCTACTCACATGCAAAGCCCTGAGTTTAAATCCCGACATGACAAAAAAGAAGCAGGAGTTTTTTAAATGCACAAAATTAAGCTGGGCATTGGTGGCGCACACCTTTAATCCCAGCACTCAGGAGGTAGAGGCAGGCAGATCTCTTGTGAGTTCCAGGTCAGCCTAGTCTAAATAATGAGTTCCAGGACAGCCTCCAAAGAAAGCTACAGAGAAACCCTGCCTCGAAAAACCAAAAAAAAAAACAAACAAACAAAAAAAAAACCCACAAAATTTTAAGTTAGCATTCATGTTTAATTTTCTGCAATACCAAATCATTTTATTACTATTCTAATCTAGCTTTTTTTTTTAATTTGGGAGAATAAGTTTTTTTCATTATCTGTTACAATTAAATCACAGTGGTTTGGTTTCAACATCCAGTGCTTAATGTTACACATAAAGGCTTTTTCACTTTGCTGTGTTTTAGGTATTTGTCAAGTGTCATTTTGATTATAACCCATTCAATGATAACCTGATACCCTGCAAAGAAGCGGGACTAAAGTTTTCCAAAGGAGAAATTCTTCAGATTGTAAACAGAGAAGACCCAAATTGGTGGCAGGTTAGTTTGATTCTCTGGCCAGTATCTAAAAGTTCAGGAAGTGTTTGTTCCCATGATTGTTCCTGCATGAACAGCTTCTACTTCATATCGGTTAGCTTTGTGGGCAGAAGACCACATTGAGAGAGAATGTGTGAATAGCTGTTAATGAAAGCAGACATAGCCTGCCTATGGCACTGTCTCCTGGTCTAAGGGTTAGGTTAAGCAGTTCTCCCACATGGACAATCAATCACCTTCAGTACGCTATAGGACAAGAAGAACTGAATCCACCTGGAGTCATTGTTTTGTCAATGTTTCTTAATTTGTTTTTGCAATTGTTTATATCAGCTACCAACATAGTATTCAAAATTGAAGACAATGACAAATAGAAACCTAGAATCTTTTCAACTCTGAAAGTTGATTGTGGCCTCATTGGAGAACAGGATGAAAGAAGAAAGGCTCTGGGACCCAGTGCCAATTATAAAAATCCCAGTTGCTGGTAACAGGAGTTAACAGTGATGAATAAATGGTTTCTACAGAGAGACCATCTAATCCCAGTTGCTGGTAACAGGAGTTAACAGTGATGAATTCAATGGTTTATACAGAGACCATCTACAGCGTCACAACAGCCTCAGTGCAGTGTGCCCTGCATGTAGATGGGATGGAGACATGTCTAGCAATACGTGCCCCATGGTGAGATAACTAATAAATGAGTGCAGTAAACAGAGTTCATGATTTTAAGAGGTCTTCACTGAAATACTTAGAAGCTTTTAACACTGTACTTCCTGTGGCTGATTGTTTCCTGTCCCTACCCCCCTTTTCCCTGTTTTATTTTCTGCTAATTCCATCTCTTAGTTTTCTAATCTTCTCACCATCATTTGAGTCTCTTTCTTCATTTAGACAGACTTAATTTTAATTCCAGATTTTAGGGTTACTAAAATAAATGATAAATGTATTTTCTGTCCCAATTATAAGGAGAAACATACACACAGACACAAACACACACATAAAATATTTACTGTATTTTATATACTTTTTTTTAAAGGTTCTTATTTTTGTACTAAATGAAGTTTTACCCATTTTAAATTTATTGTTTTGGAAAATGCAGATTCTTACTAGGATGAATTAAAATTTATGCTGTGTATTCCCCAATATCCTTTCTATTTAACCTTGGGAAGTAACATTCTAGGGTAGAGGTCAGTAGTAAATGGCTTATAAAGAATACTTCTTGAGATGCTTTGGGAGCACTTCTTTGTGTAAAATAGCACTCTCCTTTCCTTTTTTGGCGTTCTCTCTCTCTCTCTCTCTCTCTCTCTCTCTCTCTCTCTCTCTCTCTGCACATTATTAATGGTTGTTTCAAAACATCACTACCAGTTAACATACATGTGAGTCTTAGTTACTTACTAGTTGGTTCCTTAGTATGGTGGTGTATAAATGCTTTAACATAGTTCCATGGATTAAAAGGTTGTTTTCCATAGCAAACTAACTTTAACTGACTGGCACTTGTCCAACTTACTAAAATATTGTCTAAAATTTTGGTCACTGAGATATTAATTTGATTCTAGGCTAGCCATGTGAAAGAGGGAGGAAGTGCTGGTCTGATCCCAAGCCAGTTCCTGGAAGAGAAGAGAAAGGCATTTGTTCGAAGAGACTGGGACAATTCAGGTAAAGAGCTGAACACAAGTAACAGGCAGGGGCTGGGCTCACCTTTCTTTGCCTTTTTTTCTGGATACGCAAATGAATTTATTTCAACTACGTAGAGAATTAATCTTTCCTGTGCATCTGCTTTTTCCTCTCTGAAGTAATTTTTTATCCTTTTCTGCCACCTACTGGTAGAGTATCAATTCAGTGACAAATTCACCCCTTCTCCCAGGAGGTAATTCTCCTGTCTCCTCATAAAACATGACTGGGCAATTTAAAGCCATATGTTGACGTATCTTCTAAATTGTATTGGTCTTGTCGTCCTACAGGACCCTTTTGTGGAACTATAAGCAACAAAAAAAAGAAGAAGATGATGTACCTCACAACCAGGAATGCAGGTGTGTTTAAAATCCTTGTGAAAGATCAAAATAAATAGCATTATCATCAGTTAATGTGTTTTAGTCTCTGAATATATAATTTGAAATGAATGCAATTTATATTAGTGCCAATTACTGGGTCTGGCAGGTGAACACATGATAAAATATAAAGAAATTTAAGTCCCAACTTGAATATAAGTTACAGAAGGATGAAGTTACTAGGGTTTATGTTTGCACTAATGCAGAGGGAATGTTATTGTCTATATTTTTTCAGGGCATTTTGATATAGTAATGTGTGTGACATTTCTAAGGGGTAGAGGGACTTTATGAAGATACTAGATTTAGGAATAGAACTATATGCTGCCATAACATTTTCAAGTACATTTTGCAAAAATGGCACTGGGCCAAATAACTCATCTAGTCTAGTGGGAGTCTTTTAATAATCTTTCTCAAATCTTTTAGGTTTTTGATTTTTTTTTTTTTTTTTTTTGGTGGTGGTGGTGGTATTCTTTTTCAAGACAGGTTCTCTGTCGCTTTGGAGCCTGTCCTGGAACTCGCTTTGTAGACCAGACTGACCTTGAACTCACAGAGGCCTACCTACCTTATCCTCCTGTGTGCTGGGATTAAAGGCATGCACCACCACCTCCCGGCTGGTTTTGAATTTTTGAGAGGAGATCTTCTATATGTTTAGGCTGGCCTAGAATTCACTAGTTAATATAGGCTAGCCTCAAACAATTATCTTATACTTTCATTAGGTAGCTCAGGCTGACCTCAGACTGTAAATCCTTCTGCCTCTCCCTGAATCTTTCATCTTAAAGAAAGGAATACTTTTTTAAAGAAAGCAAAATGGTAATCATGAGTAGTAGATACATTTATTAGCTTCATGATACAGTTAAACATCAAATCATCAAGATGTATACTTTAAGAATATAGAATTCCTATTTGTCATTTATGACTCCACAAGCTGAAAAGCCTCTTTTAAAAACCCTTAAATCAAAGGCCTGGGGATGTAGCCATTCTCTGGAATGTACAAGGTGCTAGGTTCAATCCTTAGAGCTAGAAAGGAAAACAAAATAAAAACACCCTCAGACCAATTTGGGTGCATTCCAGAATTAAACCAAAAAAAAAAAAAAAAAAACCTTCAACCTCATTTGCCAAGAGAAATACAATTTAAAGCTACATTGAGATTCTTTCTCACCCCATGCAGAATGGCATTCACTGAAAAAAACTAAAATTCTGGCAGGGATATAGACAAAAAGGAGTGGTCCTGCACTAACAGGAATTAAACTAGTCCAGCCATTGTAGTTATCAATATAGAATAGAATAGAATTACCTTCATTACATAGCTATTCCCATTCCTGGATGTTTACCTGAGGGACTCAGGTTAACACCACAGAAATACCCTACATCATTGTTACTGCACCATAGTTCACAAGAGCTAAGTTATGGAACTAAGCTAAATGACCATCGACACAAATAAAATGTGGTACATGTACACTACAGAATGAAGTTTCTTTTGCAGGAAAATAAATAACAGCTGAAGATAATCATGCTACAAAATTAAGTTGGTCTTAGAAACACAAACATCATGTTTTTTCTCCTACTTGTGGACCCTAGATTTTATATAGATACATAAAAATCATATGTGAGCTGTTGACATTACAGGAGAAGGGAAACCATCTAGGGAAGTAAAAACAGTAAAGTAAGGGATGAGAAAAGGAAGGGTACAGGGAAATGTGCTCAAAGTGCACTGTGTGTCTGTGTGAAAGTGGCCTGATGTGAACCAATATAATACAAAGAATGAAGAAGGAAGCTAAATATGGAAGCTGTCATATTTATTTTTCTTGACTTCAAAGTTACCCATCCTAGTAATAAAGGACACACAAAGAAAATCATACGGGAGGAAGGAATGGTGTTTTTCTCTACAATATTGGTTTAATTTACTATGAAGAAATTGTATGTATACTATGAAGAAAAGGATGAATTGTTAAGATGATAACGTAAGGATGAAGTGTTATTGCTGCAGATAAAGTCAAGCAGTGATAATGGGTAACCTGTTATTTCTGAATCACTTCAGTTTTATTATTCATTAACTATATATCACTTAATTTTTTAAGCAAAATCTATAACTTTTTCATTGATTTGGTTTATAATTTAAAGCAGTAGTCCACTGAAAATGCTTCTTTTTCCAGCATTTAATTTTACGTATAAATTTTAGAATCTTGATATTTAGATGTGAGTGTGCTGTCATTGGAGGTGACAGTCTGTACAAGTGAAGCAGCCAAGCAGGTTGTCTTCTGTTCTACTTTGCATGAACTTTTTAATGTAAATTGCATAAGCTGTAGTTTGATTGGTGTTTAGGTAATCGTTTCTACTGACAAATTGCTGATAAGCCTTTAGTGTGTAGAATATTGAGAAATACACATAAAACTCAAGGATTTTTCTAGCACAGTAAATGAGTATCTGAGGGCAAATGAGTGGGGACAGACATTTAAGTCAAGATATAAATAATTTTCTATACCTTACCAAATTTGTAAAAAAAAGAAAAAAAAGAAGCCTGTGTCAGATGTGCACAAATCAAGTGATAGTTAACTGTCAAGGCAAGAAGACCATAGCATACAGAATACCAGGGAATGTTCTGTGTGTATAAAGTATAACTGAATATAATGTTGTCCCATTATTTTCACATTTAGAGTTTGATCGTCATGAAATTCAGATCTATGAGGAAGTAGCAAAAATGCCACCCTTCCAGCGAAAAACATTAGTGTTGATAGGAGCACAAGGTGTGGGCAGAAGAAGCTTGAAAAATAGGTTCATAGTGCTGAATCCCGCTAGATTTGGAACAACGGTGCCATGTAAGTCTTGTGTTTCCATTTGTTGGGTATATGGAGAAAAGGATTATTATTAACTAACATTAATTCCACATAAAATGTAACGAAGCCAATGAACATGGAAGAGTAGACTGTGCTGGAAATCCGTATGGCCCTGCTGCTGTCTTAGGTAGTGTGCCAGCTGCTGCTCAGTGGTAGTTACATCTGTAAACTCTTCATTCCAGAAGCTAAAGGCAAATGCATTTTAGAGTTGTGGAAATCACATGTATTTGGATTTTCTTGTGTAACTATTATTATCCATCTATTTGTATTTTTCACCCTATACCATACAATATATTTAAAAGGAGAAAGCCTACTAGATGCTCAGATACTAAGTATGACAGTAGCTTTGTGAATTTAGGTAGTCTAGTTTAAATTGAAGCCCTTGGCCCTGCAGAATCATAATAAGCCTGATCCTCTGGAAGCAAGTTCTCAACAGGAGAACAATATTCGCTAAACTTACTGAGACTATGCTGATGAGAACATTCAGGATCAGACTGACTTTGTAATCTTCCTTCCTCCTATCATTTTCATGTTTACATAGAAAATTTAGTGATGTCAGAAATGGAGTAAGTGGAGAGTTCAGATAATCACTGATGTTATAATGTTGCTGCAGCCGGTGTTGGTGGCCCACATCTTTAATCCCAGCCCTCGGGAGGCAGAGGCAAGGGGATCTCTGTGAGTTCCAGGACAGCCTCCAAAGTAATACAGAGAAACCCTGTCTCGAAAAACCAAAAAAACAAATAATGCTTGCTGCCCATTTGACAAGAAGCGTGAGCAAATGGCCTGATAGGAACAACTTCATGGAAGAGAAGGATTTATGGTAGCCTGTGGTTTTCCAGGATTTTCCTTGGCTCCTTTGATATTAAGACTCATGGTAGGGTAGAACACCATGGCAGCAGGAGCATGTGAAGAGGAGGCTGCGGAGAATAAGGGAGTCACCCAGAACAAGGCATGCCCGCAGCCATCAGCTTTCTCCTATGGCCTAGTTTCTAAAACATCCCAACTTTTAATACAGTACCACCAGTTAGGGACAATTCATATTCCAAGCATAGAACACTTGTGGCCTCTTCTCTCCTACAAATCACTTTGCCGAAAGCTAATTTTAATGTGCTATGGCTTAGAATGTCTTAGGACTTGTTTTTGATTGTCTTAGTTTTGTTTGGGTTGTTTTTTTTTTTTTAGATTTATTTTTCTATTATGTTTAACTAGGTGTGACTGTGTCTACATTGGGTATATGCCTGAGTGTAGGTCTCATAGAGACGAGAGGCACAGAACACCTCCTTCCCCGAAAGTTGAAGTTATAGACAGTTGTAAGATACCTGGCAGGGTATTATGAGCTGAACCCAGATCCTGTGGAAGAGCACCATGTACTCTTAACTGCTGAGCCATCTCTACAGTCCCTCCCTAGTTTCATTTTAGCTTTAAAAATACCTTATTTTTTACTCAGTAACAAGCTTTTTGGGGTGTGTGTGTGTGTGTGTGTGTGTGTGTGTGTGTGTGTGTGTGTGTGTGTGTGTGTGTGTGTGTTTCACATATATTTAGTTTGGGTTGCCTTCCCCTTCAACTCTCCCATCTCTGTCCATCCTCTGCCCCCAGCATTCTATTTCCATCTCTTATTATATCTTACCCTCTCCATGTCCTTCTTTGTATCCTTTTTTCCCCCTCGTGTCTCTTTTCTGGTTTCATGACCTCTGCCCTCACACATTCCCACAGAAAATACAGATACACACACATAGAATCGTACAACTAGAGTTGTAAATGAGGAACATGTAGTGTTTATCTTTCTTAACCTGGGCTACTTCATTTAATATTTTTCCAATTCTATCCATTTTCTTGCAAATATCACTTTTCTTTATAACCAAATAAAATTCCCGTGATGTGTGTGTGTGTGTACATACATTTTCATTATCCATTCATTAGTTGATGGCATCTAAATTGATGCCATTTCCTTATAATTTTTTTAATAGAACAACAATAAACATTGGTAACCAAGGGTCTCTTGGGTACATTCCTAGAAATGGTATACTTAGGCCACATCCTAGTTCTGCGTAGAGTAGTTGTGGTGGTGGTATGTGTGTAAATATGTTGTCTTCATGTAGGTATATGCACATGCAGAGGCCAAAGTAGACGTTGCGTATCTTCTTCATTGCCCTCCTTTCCTTACTTTTTGAGACTCAATCTCTCACTGTATCTGGAGCTTACTGTCTGTTTTGAGTAGGCTGACGGGCAGTGAGCTCCAAGGATCCTTTCTGGTTCTATATCTCACCGAACCCCTGCCTCCTGCACACCTCCCAGACAAGCCCCAGTATTTTTTAATGTGCATGGCTCTTTTCGCTTATGTATGTCTGTGTACCACATGCTTGCATGGTGCCCACAGAACCCAGAAGAGAAGAGGGTATAGGATCCCCAGAACTGGAGTTACACCTGGATGGTTGTGAGTCATGATGTGTTGCTGGAAATTGAACCCAGGGGTCCTCTGGAAGAGTAACCAATGCCCTTGCCCTTAACCACTGAGCCATTCTCTAATCCCCTGTGGCTTCCATTTGGGTGCTAAGGAACCAAACTTGTATGACAAGCAAGCAGCTTACCAGCTGAACCATGTCCTTATCTAGTTGTAAGTTTTTTGAAGAGTCTCCAAACTGATTTCCGTAATGATTGTACCAGTTTGCACACCTAGCAACAGTGAATAAGGATTCCCCTTCTCTAGATCCTTACCAGCATTGGCCTATTTTTATGCCAGCACCATGCTCTCTTTGTAACAATGGCTCTATAGTATAGTTTGAAATCAAACAATTTGATTCCTCCAGCTATGTTCTTTCTGTTTTGAGTTGTTTTGACTATCCAGAGTCTTTTCTGCCTTCTGTTTGAGGATTGTGTTTTCTAGTTCTGTGAAGGATACCATTGGAATTTTTATGAGATTGCACTGAATCTGTGGATTATGTTTTGTTTGTAGTATCTTTATAGTATTGCTTCTGCCTGTCCATAAGCAGGTCTTCCCATTGTCTAGCACCTTGTTCAATTCTTTTTTCATTTTGGTTTTAATGGATTTTTTCCTTTGAATTATTTCATCTTTTCAAAGTTAATGCATGTCATATTAACAAAGCTGGTTCAATAATAGCAATAATAAATATGTTCCCAAAAAACAGAATTGTGTTTATATGCTTCCATTCGCACAACTATCCAAAGGTAGTAAACATTCTTTTATCTGTCTGCATCCCTCTGCACCACATCATTACCTCATTTTACTGTATTTAATTATTGCTTTCCCAAGTTCTCGGTTTATTTCTTCCTTAACACCTTCATTCATATAAAATCCACATGCCATTCTCTTCACCAGATTTGGTTATCTTTGACTTTTAGCATATTCACATAGTTATACAAGTATTTCTGTTGTTTCATGATTTCTGCAGAGTTCTCAGTAGCATAACCCACTCTCATTCCTGAATTTAGTGAATTCTTCCTAAATATTTGTCAGTTTTGTTTTTTTCAGAAAAGTTTTTAAATTGTATTTTCTGTGCCTAATTTCAGTTTAATCTTACTTCCTTTTTTCTACTTGCTCTTTGGGATTAGGATACTCTTTTCCCATTTCTCTTAAGTAGAAAGGTTTCTCACTGGAGATTTCCTTTTAACAGACACATATATGTCCTTTCACTTTTATTCTTAACCAAATAGATGCTTTTCTAGTTCATTTATTTGGTTAAAAGTGAAAGGAAAAGTAACAACCCACTGGCTTTGGGTGCCTTCTCTCTGACACTCCTGTTCACTTTTGTTAAGCAGTCTGTCCATATAAGCTACCATCGGTTTCTTTATTTCTTGAAGCTTACCACAGTGCTGACAGAGTCCTCCACAGCTATGCTAGCTAAATTATCCTCTTTGAAAGCAAAGACAAAAAATGTGCTGACCAGCCACCAACACCCAGGACACTTGCCAGCTGCTCTAAAGCAGTACCATTTTCATCTGATCTTACTTGTGATTTCTTATTTGACCTATTTTGAAATATATTATTTAAATTCACACATTTTTTTATTTTTCCAGATTTTCCTGTTAGTGATGATAATTCCATTCACTGTGTCCAGAGAACATGTGTGATTTTATTCCCCTTAAACTCATTGGGAATTGTTTATAGCTTCAGATATAATTTGTCTAGGAGAATGCTCCTTGTTCTTGTACACTTGGGAAAATGCATTTTCCTGTTGTTGACTGGAGTGCTACATAAATATATTCTGCTAGCTGGTCTGTAACATTGTTCAAATCTTCATTTCCTTTGTGACCTTATGTTTGTTCTTCATCACTGGAAGCCTTGAGGTCTGCTCTTTTGTTGACTTGTCTGTTTCTCTCTTCAGTTCTGTTTTGTTTCATATATTTGGAGATTCTGCTATAGTTAGGTACTTCTATGTTTATAGACATCTAACTTCTGGGTGAATTGACCCTTCTGTCTTTGTAAATGCTTTTCATTGTCTCTAGCTTTTGTCTCAGTGTTTTGTCTGATGTGTGTACCTGTCTCTGGGTACTGCTTGCATGTATGTCTTTTCCATCCTTTACTTCCAACTTACTTGTGTCTTTAAGTATAAATTGTCTTTTGTAAACAGCATATAGTTTGATCAGTCTTTCCAATCTATTTTGCCAATCTCTTCCTTTTAGAATTTTATCCATTTAATATAGGTACTAATACTGTAAATGTCCCTTAGTGGGAATTTACTTGATTGTTTCCTCCTAATTTCAGATACACATCAGGAGAGTTGCATCTTGTCTTTGTGCCCATTATTGATGCTAATGTTGGTCATTGATTTAATTATTGTGGGGTTTGGTAGGTTTTTTCCACTACAAATCTGTAGTTTACAGTTAACCAACCTGTTCACAGATACTTGCAAACAGAGCGGCTGTTTTCCACAAATTTTCACCCAGTGATTTAAGCTTCTGTCAGTAATAGAACAATATAAAAGCTTTGCCTAAGTTTGGAGGAACTTCTGTCTGCTCTCAGCTTGTTTAAATACACAAATAAGCTTTATTTCCTAGTGTTCTGACCCATGCTATTTCTGTCAGCTAGTAAAAACTGCTTTGTTGAATGATTGAGCACAGAAAGGAAAGAACTAGGGTTTTATCTAGTCTCTGATGATCTGTGTTCCTTTTTCCTTCTTTACCTTCAGGCCTCTAGAAGAATCGATAACCTCCTGGTTACTTTCAATTTCATAACTGTGGCATCTTGTTAAACAAATCTCATTTTTAGGCATTAAAAACAAAAACTGCTGGTTGCCAACAAAACTGAAGCCATGATTCCAGTTCACAGTTACTGCCTTCCTACAGCTCTTCTTCATCTGTAACACAGTAGCTGTATTGGGAAGGATGGGGTATGGGTTATTTTATTACTTGGTTTATGTCCTTCTCTGCTACTTCAGTTTCTTGTGAGCTGTTGTAAGAGTGAGTGCTAAAAGGAAAGAGAAAGTGTTGCATAAGATCTTGCTTGCTGGAGTTCTTTGTCTTGAATTTCCAAATAGTGTGTCTTCAGTGTCTTTTTTTAGAGTCCATTGGAGATTTCCATACTACAAATTTTCCTGGCCAAGAGTATTAGAATTTCTAATTATATTCCCTTGGAATCTTACCCCAAGCTCTTATACCATAGCTTCTGCAATTATCTCTGTACTGGTTCCAGGATAACCACGCCCCACTTCACTCCCCAAAGAACTAAAATCCAAGAATATTTCAAGTCCAAAGAATTTTGCATATACCCCATGCAAAACTTTCTGCAGATGCTTAAGTCATTTGAATTATTTATGATACCAAAAATAATGTTAAGTGGGCTATAAATAGTTGTATTGCTTAAAGAACAGTGACAAGACAAAACTCTGTCCATAGTCAGTACAGATATTTTTTGTTTGTTTCTGAATTTTCCCATCCATGGCTAGCCTGAATGTACAGGTACAGAGCTAACAGATGTAGAGGGTTAGGTAGTATGTTTTCTCTTACTGTCTTTCTGTGGGAAGAGCCTTCAAGAAAGCTCAGAAAAGTGGGCTATCTTTTGGACATGCATATACATGCATGCATTAGCCTAGGAAAGTCATTTTTGTTTTACCATCAGTGGCCGTACAAACCACCCCACTGCTATGGCATGACAACATAGGCCTTGAGCATTCTTCTGGAAAAATAATTTTACTATGTAGGGAAAGAAAAGACAACACATTTCTCCCTAAACCTATGACTCAAAACTCATTGACTCCTTTTTGGATATACCTAAGATAGTAGGGCTTAGATAGATGGACCTATCTAATGACTATTTTTGGTAAACTGCAAAAGATAGAGTACATCCTTAAAATGATAGCATCTGTTTAGGAAGTCTGAGACTGAAGTTAAAATTCTACTCAGCATTCTATTTACACTCTTACAGAAAGCATTCAAAAGTATTTAATACTGATTTTGTGCTTATAGAATCTCAGTTGCCTTGTTCAGGTCAATGCTGCATACTATACCCACTTAGTATACTAGTCTTTTCTTCAAGCAACTCTAGCTCATTATTCATGCCTTTGTTTCTTAACTTGTCTGGGTTCCCAGAGCACCCACTCTTTTGTACTTTCACATGCTTGAAGTGTGCTTTTATTCAAGGACAACTGACAGTTCAACTTCATGCAACTTCTCCAGTTACCTAGTGGTTGTGGTATAGCACCTAAATATTTGTTGATTAGTCACTGAGAGAGGGAGAGGGAGGGAGAAGAAAAGAGGGAGGGAGAGAGAGAATTTAGTTCTTCTTTGACCTACTACCTAGAACAGGTTTCTATATAATAGGATGACCAATAAGTATTTGATGATGAATGAATCGCCATCATGTGTCTTTTCTGCCAGGTCATCAAAGTTTTTTCATAAACATAGTCTTATCATTAAACAAACAAACAAAAACTCCAATTCAAAAATGGATAAAGAGCTTCAGTAGACATTCAAAATTGCAAATAAAGACAGGAACACCTGCTTGGTATCATTAATCATTGGATAAACCTAAAGATCACAGTGAACCACTTCATAACCATTCGGATGCTGGGAGCAGGGATGAATTGCTATAATGGGGAGGGAGGATTTATTTAAGGTGCACAGAGTTTGGAATGACAAGAGAAAACTCTGGGAGTAGATAGTATACTGATTTATTAGTTGCACAACAGTCTGAGTGTACTTCATGCTACTGAGTAGTATACTTCAGAATGTCTAAATGATAACTTTTATGAATATTTTACCACCACTAAGTTTTTATTCATTCAATATCTTCTAGTTATGTAAGAATACAAATTATTAAAATATGTTCAGTATTTTTAAAATCTGCTGTTCATTGATGGGCACTTAAGTGATATCCCTGCCTTGTGTACTGCAGGTAAGGCCATAGAGTGGGATTGCTTGTTTCCATACATAGTACATATTGTCAGGTGAGGCTAGTGGTGTCATGGTGATTTGTTAGAATTTTTCAGTATATTGTAGAAATAGGATAGAAAAACAGTGTTATCTCAGGAAGATAAGCTATAAATCCTGTTTTGTTTTGCTTTTACTATGATGACCTTGGGCTTGGTTAACACATGGAGTGTTTCTTTGTTGACTCTTTACTGCTAAAATTTAGAATTTTGCCAGTCTTAAAATTTAACTTCAAAGAAGTACCACTATTTAATGTGTATGTGTATAAGCCTAAGGAATAAGTACAGTCATTCTGCTCTATCTGAAAAACGAAAAGGAATTTAAAATATGGCAGTATCCCCTTTGGCATGTCCAGTAGAGGGTAGAGTTATAGTTGAAAACACTTGTAAACATGCTGCCGTGAGCTGGGATTCTCTGAACGTTTTGGGAAGTGATTTGTGTGTGTTTGCATTTACACACTGATACATAAATGTTGTCAAAGCAGGGCTTCACCAGAAGATGCAACTTTTAAATTAGAGTTACATATACTGAACCAAGTCCTTGTGTGTACTTATGTGGGAGGCTTAAAATTATCTTGGATATCTTGTCATATGATCTTTGGTGACATTTCATTTCATGGGTTTTTGTTTGTTTTTGTTTTGTTATTGTTGCTCTTGAGTGAGGAGAACCATCATACCATCTTGAAGATTCTTGAAATTAGTTCAAGACAGCAGAAGACAACTATACATATGATCTCATTATAAACTATACCTTTACCTTGAATTTAAAGTTCTTTTTGTTTTCTTCCGAAAGTTTTCTTGGTGTCTTATGCTTTTTACCCATAAGTTAAAAGTCTGTCGACTTTTTCTTTATATCATTTATTTTAATTTCACATAATTAATGAATTGCTCAGATATTTTCCATTTACTTAACAAAAATGGAGTCCAGTAAAACTTAAATTCAGGCTAATGCTGAAATAATACAAAAATTATTTGTCTTCAAAGCTACTGTTAAATTCGGCAGAGTACACCTTTGCAGAGATGTCAAACATGGTAATAAAATCATTCCTAGTACAGACCAAATTGTCATAACCTTACTTGCCTGAAAGCATTCACAGATGCAAATAACACATGAAAGGTACCCTGCACTTGGACTTTGGAATTGGGGTATTCATTCTGGTTTGGAAACCATAGGTCAGAGTAGAGAAGACCATAATGATAACGGCGTATAAAATCAAGTCCTTAACATTTGGGAGTATCAGAAAGCAGGAAACTAAAAGTAAAGAAATTATGTCCTAATTTGTGGGTAGAATTGCACTTCAGAAAATAGTTACTACCAACTAAGTGGGAGAACTGTGCTCACCTTTGGATAGTCAGTTAAATGTTTGACTGCAAAGAGGAGCAGAGTAGAATCTTCAAGAAAAAGGAGAGCACCATTTATAAGGAAAAGGTATTCATTCACTGGCACCAGGCCTAGGACTGCTAAATAAGTATGTTTTAAGTTTCAAGTTGGATTAAAAATCACATTTTTGATAGAAAGTTTATATTGGGCACCGTCCCTTTAAACATTCTCTTTAGATCAACAAATAGTCCTGTTCAAAGGTTATACAGTTTGTGTCATAGCTGCTATTTTAATGGAAAAGAAAATGTAGACATTGAATAAACAAATATGCATGGCTGTGGCTCAAAACTTTATTTGCGAAACCAGGAGGTAGATCAGTTTAGCCAAATCCATATACTAAGTGAAACATGTGAGGCTATCAATGTGTATTTTAGTCTATATTTCACAATCTACAAATTATTTTATTCCAGTTACTTCACGGAAGCCAAGAGAAGATGAAAAGGATGGACAGGCATATAAATTTGTGTCCCGATCAGAGATGGAAGCAGATATTAAAGCTGGAAAGTATTTGGAGCATGGGGAATATGAAGGAAACCTCTATGGAACTAAGATTGACTCTATTCTTGAAGTTGTACAAACTGGACGGACTTGCATTTTGGATGTCAACCCACAAGTGAGTTGCATGAATTCCAAAGCCATTGTTAATTTTTATTTTCCTGGGGAGCTTTTGGCCGTATGTAGGGTGTGAGGAGAGAGGGAGATGTTTTATCAAGGTGGGAATATGGTTCTTTCTCAACTTCATTATGAGTCCATGGCTAGATACATAGACAAATGTCAGACAGCCAAGAGAACAAAGATTAGTAACACTTGATTTTACAACATTTGGCATTTTAGGAAAGTGCTTTGTAAAGTTAGGACAAGGGGCACAGGCAGTAAATTATGTCCTTAACCTTTGGAAAGAGACAGACTTCTGTTTATACTAATGGCCAGCACACTTCAACTTCTAACATTATATAAATTGGTTTGTAATTACTTTTTGCACAGGCATTGAAAGTATTGAGGACATCTGAGTTCATGCCCTATGTGGTATTCATTGCTGCTCCAGAGCTAGAGACCCTGCGTGCCATGCACAAGGCTGTGGTGGATGCAGGAATCACCACCAAGCTTTTGACGGTAGGGAGCTCTTTTCAAGTTAACACTTTTCTTCTCCCTTTTCTTCTGAGTATGTTTAATCCTATCTAATCATACTTAGGAAGTCACTGCACTATGTAAAGTGCTACAGAGTGAAAATTGATTTACTAGATGTAATTAGGATTTGAAATAATATTGCTTTTACGTGACAGTCCTTCACTTTAAAACAGAACTTGAGATTTAGAAAATGAAAAAGATCAGTATTGGAATATATACATTGTAGTCTTTGCATCTACAGCCCTGTGTAATCCTGAAACCATCTTGCTTCCTTGGATCTTAGACTGTCATCACTCTGTCTAAATGTAGATCTTTTAAAAGTCTTTGTGCCTAAGTATGTTTTCTTCTAAAGTACTTCAAAGTTGCAAAGTTTCTATTTGTCCTTTATATGCCTTTTCTACCAAAAAGTAGGAGCCCTTTCTGTTTTACTTTTATCTACTGATTCTGAAACTTTGCAAACATTAATAGGATCCCAATTCATACTTGTAGAATTACATATGAAGGTGTAGTAAAAGTTTATGGAAAGCTTTACCTTCTCATACAAAACCCATCACTTAGGTACTCTACTCCCTGTGTTGTTCCAAACCATCTAGGACTAGATACAATGCAATCAACAATCTTAGACATAAAGATGAAATCTATGGGTGTGTGTTTTAGCACAGCTTAGTCTTCCAGTCACACTTTTAAGAGTCTCTGCCTTTCTAAGTGACAGGAGACAAATAGGCTTTGAGTTGAACAGCCATTACAAGCTGGGACCCTGGCTTTACACAGGCCATGGGATGACACTCTTTTGGAAAGGATTATATAGAAGTCAGCTAGAAGTCAGCCACTTGTAGTAATTCTTGCATTATCTTAGACTCACCCTAATAGTATTAGGAATTTCATTCTAATGACAGCAGAACAGAAGGTATAGAATACTCATAAATCATGGAAATAGATGGAAAGATTACAACATGAACAGGTATCTGGTAGTACCTTCTTCAGCGCTGTATAAGGTAGATTTTGAGAACTGGCATCTGAATTCCAACAAATATCCAACTCCCTCATTTCTTATTCACATTACATCTGAACAAGTCAGTATGTATTACAATGCAAACTTTTTTTTTTTTTTTTAACATTCACAGGACTCTGATTTGAAGAAAACAGTGGATGAAAGTGCACGAATTCAGAGAGCATACAACCACTACTTTGATTTGATCATCGTAAATGACAATCTAGACAAAGCCTTTGAGAAACTACAAACTGCCATTGAGAAACTAAGAATGGAGCCACAGTGGGTCCCTATTAGCTGGGTGTACTGATGATTCAATAAGGCTAACAGTTAAATAAAACTTTTAAAAAGTGACTCAACAAGTAAACCTTCTACTGGGAGAATACATGCAGAGGTAGAAGGCATCTGCCACATCTAGGCATTTTTATTGTGTAGATTGAAATAACAGTGCACTAGGTGGAATTTTTATATAATTGTGGTTGGGAAGGTGTAATAATATATAATTTCTCTTAATTTTTCTAACTTTTTATGGATAACCTTTCTATTCATATCACATAAAGAAATGCGTTCAAGCATTTTGTAGGTTTTGATTTAGTACCCTTTTTTCATCAAAGGAATTTTCAGATCATTCTCTTCAATGTTGGTCTCACATTTTCACTGTGATAATGAATACTTGAAATAGTTTTGTAAAGCTATCATTCTCTTCAGTGTTTAGTGAAAGGTCAATTATTCTCATTAGAAAAAACTAGTAGTTACTGACTTCTTAATTGGACTTCTTACAGATGCAGAATTTGAATATCAGTGCGATAGCTAGTCCACTTCTATCTTAATCTGACATCAAGTCTTTTCAATGCCACCTCTTACTTCAGAGTATGGCTATTCTTTCTTATTTGTGCAGAGAGATCACCTAGCGCCCCCCCCCCATTTCTCTCTCTAGTGAATACAATGAAGAGCAATAGCTTGCACTCTCTGTAGGCTTACTCTTTTCATTTGTTGCAGTGATTTGCTGATGCTGACTAATGTTGCATTTTAGTTACTTTGTGAGCTCGGGCTGGAAGCAAGGTCATGCAGACAGAGAGTGCCTTATCCTGCAAAACTTCACTCAACTTAATGTTTACTTATTTTCAAATACAAAGTTTCAAACCTGTGACTTCAGTCAACTTTTTTAAAGAAATAGTCAGCAAAAGTATGCCTCTGCAAATGTTTGTGATATTTAAAGATGTCGCTAAGCTGCAAGCAGTTTGTTAATCATCAGATGTGGTTTCTGAAATGGGAAGTGATTTGTTAGGGTATTTGTTCTCTGTGTTGAAACCAAGTCCATTGAACAGTTTACAAAATTTGGAAATGATGACCATCTATTTATATACACAAACATAGCACATACATTATGTATACTAAATAATGTTCTTTACTCTTTAGATTTCGGCTAGGAAAAAGACTTCTTACATAATGATTAGGAACCAAATCCTTTATCTACATTGCCACAGTATAGAGGTTTCCACATTCACCTCGGTGATGTTCTCCTCTAGGAGCTCCAATGGTCCATATTATCCCTTAAGTGCATGCATTTAGTGGTGCAGCTCAGCACTGAACTACACTAACCTTATTTTATATTGCTGCTAGCGTTCCAATTCAGAACAGTCACATTTAAAGGGTTTGGTGCTTAAATACTGGTGAGTGTCTTTGGTGACAGGCTCCAGACACCTGGATTCTGGCTTTGTCTTTCCCCTCATCAAAGTTATATATCCATCTATATAAAGATATTGATAGAGATACGCACATACATGCATACATATGTATATGGTAATAAGCTATATTCACACAATATTTTTTATTATTCCCATAATAAAACACCTAAAGTTACCATACTGTTAATAAAGGGACTCTGCAGGCTTTTAAATTTTAATTCTAGAATTTCATAGCCAAAATATCAATTCTTTTTCTTTTTTTCCAGGACAGAAATTGTTAACAAAGTGGATCATACACTCTTAATAACTTTTTAAGCCACATGTATTTGCTGGAATTCTTGGATTCTCAAAGCATAAAGCATCATAAGTCAAAGCACAGTGTTTACATGGCACCTTGTGACTTAATGTTTCAACACACTGTAATGTAAGTTTGGAGAGAAATTTCAGTTCTGCACTCTCAGGAAATGGACCATATTCCCCAATGTACCTTCATGTTATTTCATGAAGCCTTTCTAAGCAGCTTTGGGAAAATTATATCAGCACAGCAGTCTATCCACAAGTATCTCTACCATCTTGATAACAAAAGAAACAGTAGTTACATATGTATTATATCCTTATCATGTGATACAAAAATGCACACCATCTCTACTTAACATTATTTCTGAACATGGCACTCATAATTAATGACATAAGTAATCACAGATTTCTCCTAATGAAATGATACAGTTTAGTTCACTGTCCTATAGATGCCAATATTAAGAAAGTACAACTGTTTCTCTGTGAAGAATCACTGAACTTGTAACTTAGTCCACACCTGAGTCTGGTAGGAACCATCAAGCCTCACACCAGGATTCCTCCTAGGTATTATGATAAGGAAATTTATACTTCTCTTATTTATAATAACAGAATGTGAAAGGGCTTACAGTGGCATTCAGTAATTGGTAATAAGTAAAATATATACACACACATGCATGTTCTTCAGGAAAATGTTTTGTATGTGTATTCATAAAATGCACCGCAGGATGAGAGTCCACATTCAGTGTTCAGGGCATGGTTATTTCTTCACAACTAATGGTTATATGTATTTTTGCATTTTCAAATGTACAAATGCTTGTAGAAACGATGTCGCTGAACAAGTCATTTAAACCTTTGCTAATGGAATATATTCAATGCCCTACAGTAGATTTTTTGCCTTCATTACCACTGTGCTTTTTTGTGCAGTTTCCATTTTTGTGTTTTTAGATAATAACAGATGTCAAATACATCAGGAATGTCTGTTTTGGCTGAATTGATACAGTTGTTGACCATAGCTTCCTAAAATAGAAATCATAAACCAAATAGGACTAAACCCTAGATTCTATAGTCTGGTAAGGTTATTTATTTTTTTTCCTTTAAAATGCCAAATTAGTTATTAAAATGTTTAAAAAATAGCAGGCCATTGATTATGGCAAAAATGATGATTTTTGTCAGGCTTGGTAATGTAAGCACTCAGGAGGCTGAAGCAGGAGGATTTCCAATTGGAGGCTGGCCTGCATAGTATAACAAGACCCTGCCTCAGAAACAAAACAACAAGAGCCCAGGGCTATAACTTTGGTAGAATGTGTGCCTAAATTAACATGTGTGAGATCCTGGGCTTAATCCCCAGCAACACAAGAAATGATCCCTACTTCAAAAATTAATTAAAATGGTACTTACTTTTATGTATAACAAGTATCATGACTCAGTGATTGAAGTTGATTGCCAAGGCCACCAAATTAGTTAAAACTATTTTAAATGGATAAATTCAAATTATAAAAAGTTTGAAAATGGTAAAAAAAAAAAAATAGCAGTCTACTTATTTTTATGCCTACTGAAACAGTTCTTCATTATTAACACTGGAGGACCCTACCTCCACAGTAATTAATCATCACACTAAAAAAGGAAAAGGCAGTCCTGAAGTTTTGTGTGCATAAATAGTTCATTTTCTTAAAAAATACACACACACACACACACACACACACACAAAGCTATGTGTGTAGTATGTAACTATCTCCCAAAATTAATGAATAATAGAACTAAATATATTTGCCAATATATTACAGCTAGTGTTCTAAGGTTTTTAATTACTTTCAAATTCCTAGACATTCTGATCTATTTTAGATTCTTTTAAGAGGCTTTGTGTCCACCTTGAAGCTGACATTAATCTCCTTTCTGAAGATTTTTTTAGAGACACTAAGCTCAGAAACTGTTTCTCATTATTAGAATTTGATTTCCTTAAGAAAAAACATTTCTGGATGGAGCCTCTTGGGAAATATTTACTTAAACTTTGAAGTGAAATTGTGCTATACGTTAGACTTAAAGATTACAGTGCCTGCCCTCCTCCTGTTCCAAGGGATTTGCTGTGAGAATTCTTACAACATCTGTAATGTATTTGGAGTTCTTGGGAGAAATTCAGTATTTTAAATAATGAGATTATTGTATATAACTGAATATTATTCACAGATTTTTAAGAATACATTTGATGAATAATTCAGCATCATTTTGGTCTTTTTCTAAGTATATATGATACACCTGAAGAAGATGATAATTCTATAGTTTTTTAAGGTAAGGTTGTTTTTAAATTGTATTTTTGTTTTAGCTTTTAAAGTTATATTCTTTCAAAAATATTTCTCATAGTTCATCTTGTTACTTTGTATCCTGGAGTGACTTTTGAAAACTGCAGAATCACATGTCCTTAGTGGACTAAAAATGGAGAGAATGATGCTCTCTTTTCTAAGGTAAGCACGATCTGCACCACTTGGGCAAAATTACAAGATTGTCTTAAAAAAATAATCTCTTATGATAAAAGTAAAAATAGTTGTACTACTTCTACTAAGGTCCTACTTTTGACCGTGTGGTTTTGGTAACATTTAATTGCCCTTTACCTTCCACGTGTTGTGCAGGGCTAAGTTAATACTTGTCTTCATCTTAAACTCTAAGCAGTAGCTTGTGATTGTGATGTGGTAGCCTCTGACACTGCTTATTAAATGTGTTCTCTTACCCGAGGTTGCTTCTCCTTCAGTCCCTGTGAAGTCACCTCATTCGGAGGTTAAGCAGCAGATGGGTTGAGGAACCCGTCCCCAGGGTTAAGAGAGCTCCTTGATGGAGCTGTGGTCTGGCAGATGATCTGGCCTGCCTTTCAGTGGTCCTTCTCTAGGTGGTCACACTCTAGGAGTTCCATTAGACCCCCCATTCCAAGTCCCTAGCTGACGACTGGTCTTAGTACTCTGAAGCTGCCCTTCCTTATCCGTGTGCCTAAAATTTACACTGCGACCCAATTATCTATCCATAAATGGGATACCTCAAATCTGGCTTCCCTCCTACTAGTCAATGTTGCCTGAGAACATAGAGGAAACCTAAAACTAGTTAAGAGAAAAGAAAGATCACAACATTAAAACTGTCTAGCTTAGTGTACACATGGCTGTAGGCACACGCCAACACCCCACAAACAAGCAAAAACCCTTCTCAGCTATAAATTACATTAAACCAGAAGCCATTATCATTTAAGACATGATTACACCTATGTCAGAGAGCAGGTTAGTGGTAGCACTGCTAATAAGTGTGGTTGTCCAAGTGAGAAATACCTTAGTCTTTACAGGAAGAGACACTTAGACACTGTACTGTTATGGAACGAGCATGCCTTCTCAGTGAGAAGTCACTCTGAGCACATAGAAATTAATAGAGGAAAATTCCTCTAATAATAGCATGTGCCTGGTCTGACTAACACACAAAGGCAGAGCAGCCTCAAATAGAAGATTGTACCAACTTATATAGGCCTTGGGCTTATACATTCCATACATGCTGCCAGGAGTCCAAAACTCCCAATTGTTTGAGGAACAAAATTTTCTTCCCTGCCATTTCTGACATGCACACGGCTTATCTCCCAGTTCCCTATGGAGGTGCCACTCCCTTATCTAAGTTCTCCTTTGTAAAGTATCTTCTTTATAACACCACTGCTGCTAGTTCATGTTTCTCCTATATCAATATCTGAACAGGAAATGCAAAGTAGATGCTCGTTTTCACTGGTTCCTGTTTCTTCTGTAACACTTGGTTTTTGTTGCTTTTTTGGTTTCTAGTTTTGTTTTTAAGTGATGTCTTGCAGAAGAATGAGCAATAGTGTTGTCTTAGTTAGGGTTGCTATTGCTGTGATGAAACACCAGGATCCAAAACAAGTTGGGGAGGAAAGGAGTTACTTGGTTTACAGTTCCATATCACTGTTCACCAATGAAGGGAGTCAGGGCAGGAACTTAGAGCTAGGAGCTGATGCAGAGGCCATGGAGGAACTCTGTTTGCCAGCTTGTTTCTCGTGGCTTGCTCAGCCTGCTTTCTGATAGAACCCAGGACCACCAGCCCAGGTGTGGCACCATCCACAGTGAGCTGGGTCCTCCCCCACCAATCACTAATTAAGAAAATGCTCTCTTTAAGATAAGCTTGCCTGCAGTCTGATCTTAGGGAGGTATTTTCTCAATTGGGGTGCCCTCCTCTAAGATGCCTAGACTGTGCCAAGCTGGCATAAAATTAGCCAGTACAAGTGTTCAGCAACAAATGAAATTTTCTGTAAGCTTTTTTGAATTGTCAGAACCCACAAAGACCATTTGATATGAATGACTTGTGAGAATTTTTTTGTCTCTCCTCCCCCAGTTCATTTCTGCATACCTTTCCTCCTAATACAAATACATGCTTTTTAGCCCCACCCTTTTCAGTGACTGTAAGGAGTTTTCAGTAGAATACAACATGCTTATAAAAATCAAGCTTGTCAAGTTGCTTAAGGAACTTTCTGATGAAAAGGTTTAACAATAAAAGTTCAGCATCCCTGTTTTCCGGGTGTCTGCATTGCTAGTTTCTACAAAGAGAAACATCATTGCTGTCCTTGTATCCATGAATTTCCTTTAATACAGTAAGGAATGATTTGTCAGGAGCTATAAATCTTTCTACATATTTCCATATACAGTTAAAAATTATTAGTTTCAGTTTGTGAGATTACCTATTCCTGGTAAAAATATTTTTTGTATATATAAATACTTGCTGTTTGAAAATTGGCAGTGTTTTTTTTTATAGGTAGAACTAAGAGATAAAACTACAGGATATTACATTAGCTTTGATTTAAATGATTTTTTTTAAAGTCCTTCATTAAATTTTTCCACCTAATAAATTTTCACCTGCCTCTACTTTTCAGCCAGGATTCCCTGTGCTGTTGTTTCTGTTCTGGCTAATGCATGATGGTGGCTTTCATAGAAAAGGATTCCAGAGTTGGGGAAGATTAAAATACAGGATCAAGGAACAAAGACTCTGCTTAGACAGCATGAGTCACTGTGGCCACTTCCCATCTGCCCAGGAAAGAGAAGTCGTGTGTTTCAGCAAGCAGCCCTCTTGAGGGTTGCATCTTAACACTGGGCCTGCGGAAGAGGGCAGGAACCCACCAAAACACAGCAGTGTGGCTTTGTGTAGCAGGAAGCCTTTCCAGAAGTGCCCTTTGGAACGCTCCCGTGCTGGTTTCTAGGGTTCCATACCTCACATTTAGGAACCTGCCACTTTCGGGTCTTTCTGATGTCTCTACAAGAATGCTTTTTGTTTTTCACATTTTTTTTCTGTGTGTGGGTGTGTTTACATGTGCACATAAAGGCAAGAGATGTCTTCCTCTGTTGCTCTCCAGGTGTTTTGGGGTTTTTCCCCCAGACAGGTTCTCTGACTGAAACTGAAGCACTCTGGTTGGCTAGTCTGGCAAGCCCAGACATCTTCCTGTCTCTGCCTTCCAATACTGTATTACAGATGTGATCTCAGTACCTGGTGTCCTACATGGGTGCCAGAGACCTAACTCAGGTTTCCATGCTTTTACAACAATCACTTACCCAGTCCCTTTTATATCTTCTATTTTCCACAACTTACTATTAGGGTTTTATTTTTTAATTAGAAGGATAATACGAAATTCCAACTAGAAGATAAATGTAAGGAAATACCTTTTTTTTTGCCTTTTGTCCCAATCTCTAAAGTCCCTGAATTGCAATGCACCACTGCCAGGTTTCTTCTGGCCTTTAGACAGGCATTCCATGCGTGTGTGTGTGTGTGTGTGTGTGTGTGTGTGTGTGTGTGTGTGTGTGTGTGTGTGTGTGTGTGTGTGTGTGTGTGTGTGTTTTCCACCTGTAGATTCGTATTTGTTCTGTCCATAGCTTGTTCTTCATGACTTATGTCAGAAGTAGATGAGACACAGCACCACCAACTTCGCACAACTGTACACACTTGCATTTCTTTCCTAATTTATGATCAGTTTATTTCTGAGCAGTGCCTCTGGTACAACTTAAACCCCATAAAAGACAGCTACATGAGGTGGAGTCTCGTTTTATTTCATTTTTGTTACTCTCCCTTATGATCTGAAGTGGAGATGAAAACTGCATGCTAACATGCGTCTCCCTGCTGCTTCTGCCCAGAGGCATTGGGTCTGACCTATATAGTAACAGATACTCAGTGGAATTGAGAGGCTTGGGAGACTGCCCAAGCCTGCTGGAGCAGAAGGACATCAGAACAGAATAAACAGCAAACTTCATAGTTCAGAAATTACTTGGATAGAAATTGCAACATGTGACAAATTCCCAGAATGCACTGGAACTTTTCCAGACATGGTATGTTCATCAAAACAAAGTCAAGTAAGTCTAAATCCCCATGTTGAGGTGAGTGAAATCACATGTCCTTTATATAATTTTGTTTCATAAACTCAAGTACCATTTACAGTTTCTCAGTCATCAAATAATGTACAGCATGTCCCAAAGAAGTGAAGAGAATTGCTTTCCTGTAGCATTCACAGCCTAAGATGAGTTTTGAAGTCTCAGACTCTTCTGTTATGGTAAAACAAGTGAGTGAAAAATAAAATGACAAGTGAGTCAAGTACAAAGCACTTGCCTACCAGGGTTCACTGTCTATTGGCACAGTGAGCCTTTGATGAAAATAAACCATTCACAGTACTTGTAGGCATTTGGTGTGGAAATCACCACTCTTACTGTGCTTTGGAATTCACTAACCAACTTAACATGCTTGGCCCAAAATACCAAAGTATTTTCTCAATTCTGCAAAGTGCCCAGTACATACTTCTGACAAAGACATTACTCATGTTCTCTGCTTAGAGTGCAGAGCCCACTTAGAGTGATATGAAGAATTAATGGGAAGATGCAAGAGTTCTTCAGGATGTTGGCTTTCACGGACAGCCGCATCCTCTCCAAGACAATGTCAGCAGAGGCAAACAAACGCTGCACAATTTCAAACCTTTCAGTGTCTCTCAAAGGAGCCAAGGTGGGGTCTTCAAAATCACATACTCTGTCATCACACAGAGCGTGGAGCTGAAATGACAAATTTAAACAAACTTCAAAATGTCCCAGAAAATCCAAATTTGATATCTTTAACAGGTCTCCCAAATAGGATAGGAAAACCATTAAACAAGATACATGTTTCTTCATGATAAGACCTTAGGCCTGTTTTTCTCTCCCTTGCCTGTCTTCCTGTCCGAAGCTCCATTCTGTTACACCTTCTAGACCCAGCAGCCCAGCAGGGTAGAAGAATCAGCATGTCCCTTTTATATGTCACATATAAGGATTCCTCAGGCTTTACTGATAAACGTGCATTTTTGTGGGATGCATTAGAGTAATTCAATACATATATATAGAATATGTAATTAAAAAATCAGGACAATAAGAATTTTTGTCTGCACACACCATTTTGTGTTGAAGTTTCCATACACTTGTACTCACTGTGAAGTATGGGCGGTCTACCTATTACCTGCTATGTTAAAGACCCAGAAGTAGCCCTCCTGTCTGTCAGTGGTTTGAAGATCATTAGAACTTCAGCCACCCTCCCCACAACTTGTCTGAGTTTACTGGTCACGATTCCACTCTGTTTTTCCAAGAGTTTGACTTAGTTCTCCACAGATGCATGAGTGTATGTCCTGTGTCTGGCTTATTTCATTTAACGATGACCTCCAGTTCCAGCTGTGTTTCTTGCAAGTGAATAATATTCCACTGTGCATTTATCTGCATGTTCTTTGACCTTCTTCTACTGAGGAGAATCTGAGTTATTTCACATTTTAGCTCTGTGAATAGGCTCAACAAACATGGGAGTACGAATCTATTCTTGATATTTTATCTTCAGATAGACATGGTAGCATTTAGCAATTTCTAGTGTCTGGAGGACCTTCCATTGTGTTTTCTATAATGGCTGTACTAATTACATCCTTTCCAATAGTGTGTAAGAATTTTCCTTTTTTACATCCTCTAGCATCTCTTCCATCTTTTTAATGATAGCTATTTTAATGACATGACATGCTACTTCATTGCAATTTTGATTTGTGTTTTCACAGAAACACAAATTTCACATGTTTCTATGTGACCAGAGAGACTTTTTTTTTTTTTGCAATTTATATTTCTTTTGAGAAGTATCCATTTAGGTTTTTAGCTCACTTTTTAATTGAATTGTTTTATATGGCCTTTTAAGTTTCTAGTAATTTGCAAATGAATCCTTGTCAGATTATTTGTAAACACTTTTCTCATAGTGTATTATATTTTGCTATGTTATTGAGTTCATTTGGTACTACTATATTAAGAATATTTGTATGCTCCAAAAAAAAAAAAAAAAAATCTTTTAGCCAGGCAGTGGTAGCGCATGCCTTTAATTCCAGTACTTGGGAGGCAGATACAGGTGGATCTCTGTGAGTTCGAGGCCAGCCTGGTCTACAAAGCTACACAGAGAAACCCATATATAATTTGTATGTGAGTCTGTGCTTGTTGTCTCCTCTAGGTATCCAAATAATTCATTTGGTAGAGTTCCTCTGATTTCAACTTCTAAATATAGAAGCAGCATTGGAATTAGCTCTTGGCTCATTGTTTTTGTAGAATTCAACAGTAAAGTCACCAAGTCCTGGACTGTCTTTAGGAAATTTCAATTACTGTTAACATTTCATTATTGGCCTGTGTAGATTTTGTATTCTTTTGATTCAGTTAGCTGAGTTAAACGTATTTGTTGTAGGTTTCCAGTTTTGTGGCATTGTAGTTGTTGCATCATTCCTTGTAATCCTGTGTACTTGTAGTGTTGTAAATAATGTCTTCTTTCATCTCAGAGTCTACTCAACATACAGCCTTATTTGTTTTGATAATTTTGCTTTCCCTTTCAAAACATGCAATTGTTTCATTGATTTTTTTTTTTTTTTTGTGGGTGGTTTTGTTGAGAGAGGGTTTCAATATGTATTCCTGACTCTTGTAATTCACTGTGTATATCAAGCTGTACTGGAAAGAACAGATAGCCTCTTGCCTCTTCCTCCCAATATTGGGATTAAAGGTGTGTGCCACCACACCCAACTCTTAAGTTATGATTTTCTGCTATGATTTGGGTTTTGGTTTATCGTTTTTCCTACGTCCTTGAGTTGCATCAGTTGGTCAGTTGCTAAGATCTTTCTGTTGTCTGATGTATACATTTATTGTTCAAAACTTCCCTTTCACTGCTATGTTTGCTATGAATCATGGGTTTTGTTGTGTTCCTGGCATTTGTTTCATGAATCTCTCCACTTATCAATTAGTCACTAGTAGCATATTTTTATAAGTTCTGAGTTTTTTTTTAAGTTTTATTCCCTTGTGATCTCCAAGGATACATAATATTCATTCTTCCTATGCCAAAAATGAACTTTGGGATAAAAATACAGTGAGGTCATGAGTTAAAGTTAGAAGTGTATGTGGACAGCTGGACTTAGCAAAGAAGAGAGGTTCCTAGAGCATGTGTCTTCAGGAATAACAATGGTTTCCAAAGAATATTTTTTAAATGAACAAAATAGTCATGAATTTACTCTTAAGTAGAAGCTCTTAAGTAATAACTATGAATTATAGTGGCACCAGCTAGCACCTCCATTATTTTCAAGGGTTTTATAAAGACAAAATAAAAATATCTTCAGACTAAACTGTTTCTCAGTTAAGAATCTAAATATTTTGGCCCTTTTATTTAATGTAGTGCAAAACTTTGGTGTACAGGAAGATTTAGTTATAAGTGTATTGTATCTAATGATTCATTCATAACCATTGACTCTAAGGCAGCAGTTCTCAACCTGTGGGTCAAGACCCCATAGGGGGTTGTATATACATCATGCTTCTTAACAGTGGTAAAATTAGTTATGAAGAAACCACAAAATGGTTTTAGCATTAGGGGTCACCACAATATGAGGAACTGAATTAAAGGGTCGCAGCATTAGGAAGGTTGTGAACCACTGCTAAGACCTTTATTCAGAAACTAGCCTATTGGGGCTGGAGAGGTGGAGAGGTGGTTCAGCAAGTAAGCACACTTGTTTTGAAGGAGACCATTGGTCCCCAGTGCCCACATGGTGGCTCCCGATCCAAAGGATCTGACCCTTGAGGGAATCAGGCATATATGTGTTATACACACACACACAACATGCTTATCACATAAGTAACATCTTTTAAAAAGTGAAAACAGAAAGATTCTATGTGAATTCTGTCTTGGGGGAGGGGTGATCACTGACATAGGCTTTAGAACAATAATGAACTTGTACTGGGTGGTGCAGCGTGTGGTTAATGTGCAGACAGTAAGGCAACTGAAGGCTGGAGTGCCACAGGGTGAAAGATTGCACTCTGCTTATCAGCAGACTAGCGAGAATGGGTGATGAAGAACTAGTGGGGGCTTGATAGAAAAACTTCCTCTTCCTAAAAGGTCACCCACAAAATAACATCTTTTTTGTTCCTCACAATCGTTTGAGCCTGCCAGTGCCTTGGCTTCATCAAATCCTTTGTACCACTGTAAGAACCCTGAGCACCCTTTCATTGAATTTGATTAACGTCTCTCTCTAGTCTGTCTTGTGCTATTTCTTATCCCTCGCATAATAGGGTTTAATGTATCTTGGCTGTAGTATGTAGAATGTAGATAACTGGTTTTTCTTGATTTCTTTTACAATAAATCAACTATCTTCAAATTTAAAAAAAAAAAAATGCACTGAGACTTCTTTGTGGCCTAACATACTGTAGTCTTTTGAGTAGTACATGTTGTAATGAGTTTTCTGCTGCTGCCCTGTAACTGTTAACAGTGTGTTGCCCACAGTGGGAAAAGAAGGGAAGTCCCTGGCTGCACCTCTATCCATCCCCCTGCTTTCATATCTACAGTTGTTGTGGCTATTGGATTGGTAACATTAGAGCCATATATGTTTGCACTTCTGCATCCGGTTGGTGAACTGATTTATTTATGAATATATAGTGGTTGCATTCTCCAGTTTTTTATTTGAAGTCCATCTTACCCTATGAATATGAGTGTAAGTCCTGCTTGCTTTTGGTTTCCATTTGGATGCTTACTTTCCCCCGCCCCTTGTTTCTTTTAATACACTGCTTAGCAAGGGTTTCTATTGCTGTGAAGAGACACCATGACCATGGCAACTCTTAGAAAGGAAAACATTTAATTGGGGCTGGTTAAAGTTTCAGAGGTTTAGTCCATTATTATCACGGTGGGACATGATAGTATGCAGGCAGACATGGTGCTGGAGAAGAGCTGAGAGTTCTGCATCTTGATCCACAGGCAGCAGGAAAAGAACTTCATACCATTGAGCCTGACCTGAGCATTTGAGACCTCAAAACCTATCCCTAAAGTGATACACTGCTATGGGTCAAGCATTCAAACACATGAGTCAATCTACAGGGCCATTGCTGTTAAAACCACCACATATATCAGTAAGTGGATAGCATATAGTGGTGAATGGTATGTTTTGTTTTGTTTCGTTTTTCTTTTCTTTCCTAAGACAGGTTCTCATGTAGCCCAGACTTCCCTTAAGCTTTCTGTGTAGTTGAAAATGCCTCCATGTATGTTTCTAGAATTACAAGCATTCACCACCATGCCCAGCTCTTTACTGTTTTTTTTAATTATTTGTTCAGCTAGAGTCTATTAGTTGGTGAATTTAATTTATGTACATATCATTATGTTGCTCTATTTCTTTGTACAGATTTGTTCACCTGTCACTTATTTTTGTGATTTCATAATAGTCTGACATGCTGAGGATTTGGTGTCACTCCTTCTTTTCATGTATCTGTTTTGCTACTGGGGTTTGCATATTCACATACTTTGATAATGGCACCTAATGTTTCTAGTGTGGTGTCTGTTCCCATTAGTATTTCTGCAGTGCTGATCTGGTGTCATGAATTCCCTCGGTTTCTGCTTGTGTGAGTCCATCTGTGTCCTCTTCACTTTTAAAGGCTATGGTTTCCTGGCTGACAGGAGCTTTCTCAGTATTAACAGCATCCCGTGCTGTCCTCTTACATCCATGGGCATTCCTTGTGTGACTAGGTTTGTTTTTTCTTCTCTCTGATTCTGTCCTTGTCTTATAGTTTTTATGTGTTGACTGTAATATGCCTTGGTCATACTCTGCTTATTAGTTTAGTTGGGGTCTTTTAAGTTTCTTGTGTGTAGATCTGTATCTCTTTGAAGATTTGGGAAGTTTTCAGTTATTATTTCATGAAGCTAGCTTTTAAATGCCTTTTTTTCCTTCCCAATCTGGAATCCCCACAGTGCAGATACTTGCTCACATAATTCTGTCCCAGATACCTTATAGCTTCCCCTGTTACACACACCAGTCTTATGTCTTACTGAAGTCATTGGAAGCATTGTCCTTAGGTTCTGCAGTCTTTCCTGGTACTGCTCCTGCCTGTGGTCAGAGCATTGTGTGTCTTACTGCACTGGCTGGATATGTTAACTCCAGAATTAAGAGTCTTTCTACTTAATTTCTCATTTATATCTTGAATTGCTTTCTTCTTGGAGCTTATTCATGTTTATGTGGGATCATTGCTGTAAACGCTCTTCGGACTTCCTTCTCAGAGATTATTTTTAGAGAACAGCTATTCTCTTTGGAGCTGGCTTGTTCTCTGTATCCTGTACATCTGTGGAACCTCCAATATTTTGAGGCACTTTCTGTAGGAATTTTTGTTCATTTGAGTGTCAGCTGTGGCTTTAGTTACACATGAGCTCAAAGGTATAGCTGCTATGCAATGCCTCATTTGGTTCTGGGTACAGCAACAATCCTGACCACAGTAGTTCATAAAGGTATCTGTAGGGCTTTGCCAAGAGCACAGACTTCCAAGTATATTCAGCTGCTATGGACTCATTGGTATGAGATGTAGAAGGAACTATCCAGTTGAACATAGATTATACCAAGAGTTGTAGGAGATGCTTGGGTCTGTAGTAATTCTAGAGCTACAGGATGGAACCAGCCCCTTTTCTCCTGTTCTTGCCAGATAAAAATCTCTGGTAACCATGGGATTTAAGGTTTTAAAATATAAAGGAGCTCTTCCCTAATCCCATGGAGGTGATTAAAGTTGCTGGGGCTTTATAGCTTTATAGGTGTGGGATCCAGACAGTACTTCCTCCAGGATTCTAGAGATAAGCACAAGTTTTATTCAGTACTAGCAATCCTAGCCCAAAGTCATTGGACTGTGGAAGACAAGTTCCTTGGGTCTTCCCAGTAGTTTTGGTTTCCATGCTTCAAGGTGCAGGGCAGGGGAGAGAATTCCCCTTTGTGCCACAGGTTAATGTGAGTGATATACAAGCCTGTCCTTTCAGTGTCTGTGGCTGCAAGGCCAGGGTAGAATTATACCTAGATCATGCACAGAGTAAGCAATGGAGAGGCCAATACTTGTGGCATTGTTTGCCATGAAACTGAAGATCACAGATGTGATCCCGTCTATAAGCCTGAATGTTGCTGAAGCTTTTTGCACCAGCAGCTACAGTTCCAAAACTGTAGGCACAAAAAGTTCCCTAGTTCCCACTGTGGGTGGGTGCAGATGTCACTGGCAGTTGGGGCCCTGATCGATGGATTCCTGGAGCTGCAGGACCTAACTGAGTACTTGGCCAGCTCCTGATAGATGAGTGAATCTAGGGCTTCACAGTGCAGCTACAGCCCCACAGCGTCAAAATTGTAGAGAGAGGAGGAAATGGCTCCTGTGCATATGGCTATGGAACTTCAGAGGCTGAAGTAGCAAAATACTGACAGCATTGCCTTGCACCCAGTGTGGGCAAAGGACCCGAGGTCTATAATAAGGTTAGGTCCACCTTCTTTGGAGCCTTGTTTACACAAGCCAGTTCATCAAAGTAGACATAAATCTGTAAGTACTCTGGCTTGGGCAGTTACATTTGCAAACTGGCAGAATGGTGAGGGCTACAGCCATTTTCCACTCTTTCCCCAGGCAACGTCAGGTTAGTGAAGGGCAGGGCACATACAACAGGTGCATCCCACATTGTTTAATGTTGTAGACACTTTTTTGCTGATTTCTAGAGTTCTATAATATACAGTTTTTCTTTGCTGGGGGGGGGGGAGAAAGCATGCATTCACCACTACCACCACTTGGCCCTCAGTTGTTTGTTTACTAATGTAAACGGGAATGTTAGAATTTCTTGGATATACACTTGGATGAACTCAAGTGTAGGTACTGTCATTCATTCATTGTGTTTCCTGCTTCAAGAACCTTCGCCCTTGCTCTTCTATGTCCTCTGACCGGGAATATTTTCTAGATTTCTCTACTAATTCAAACCTACCCCTCTTACCAGTACACAGCACATGGTTAGTATATCGGACGCTGTTTGCCCAAAACTCAAAACTCTTAAAGAAGACTTTGAGAGTTACATGGGCCTTCAAACAGGAGTGTGGATAGATTGTGTACCCTTTTCTAGGTAAGTCACTTTAAGAAGTACACAATGCTCCACTCTTGCAGGAGCCTGGCTTTTCTAAAGAGCAACAGCCAGAAATCGACAGAGATTACCTGAGGGCTCCTAGGAAGATCTTCCTTTAAAGAAGCCTGTTTTGTCTGCTGAGCAGCCTCCAAAAGACAGGCAAGGTGCATCTGCACACAGCAGGAGTCCATCCATTTTGGAACTGGTTCATGGCTGGTCGTGAACATCGGCCAAGGTCAGAGTCAGAGCTGACTAAAGGGGTGCTAAGTGAGTTCATTAGGGCTTGGCTCCCTTAGCACAAGTTTCCTCTTGGTGTACCTCCTCAATGGATTTAATTAGTCCCTACATACTCAAGAAACAGACTTTGGAAGTGCTGAGCACTCACTGCTGCAAGAGGCAACAGAGCTGTTTCACTCATCATCTCGTACAATTAGGACAATTACATCATTTATATAATCAAACTACATTAACAGCCATCACCCTCAGCTGGTCTGAGATATAGTGGCATGTTTCCAAGTAGTTGAATATCCACTTAGGCACAGAATCTATGGTCAATTCTGATGGCACCGCCCAGCTGTGTGATAAAATACCTAGTGGTCTTGGCTTCTGACACATCCTCCTTGCAAAACAACATCCAAGACCACCTACATGGTTTGGTATTCTCAGAAGACATGCAGAATGCAGGTAGGCCTGCCTAGGCAGTCTGGGCATTGCTCTATGGGGTAACAGTGGGGCCTGGACCTAAACCAGACCTTAAAATAAGTGTCCCAGGGATGCCTTCCACCAACACAGGCTGTGGAAGCTGCCTCTGGACAATCTGGAGCAGCCTATTGCTAGTCCCTCTGCTAACTGCCCTCTCTAACTTGAGAACTTAGCTCCATTCTGTGGCTGGATTCATTACTGGTCACTTGCTCTTGCAGTGGTATTTCCAGAGAACACGCACCAAGCTACTGATAAGAGGATGGAAGAAGCTGTGTCTCCTCCAGACAGCAGCCCTGAGTGCATCCTGAAATCTGACACAAAGCAGCTTTAAACCATTCTACACACAGCAGTGACTAACAACAGGGTATTGGATCTCTCAGTAACCGAGCTATGGCCAAAAGTCTCCAAACTGGGGAAAGAACATAATTTGGAGTCTGCACACTGGGCTGCTTTGCTAGCCATCCCCCAGTACCCATGTGTTAATGATGACATGTGCTTTATACTGTCTCAAGCCGAGAAAATGGAGGTGTTTTTCCAGTGGATAGCATTCATCCCTCATCTTCCCCCATTCATTTCTACCCCACTGTCCCATCTAAAGGTTCCTTACCAGGTGGCACAGCACATGGATAATGTGGAGTTTACAGCAAGTCCCCAGAAGAACTGTGGCATTATCTGGCATTTCTGTAGAAGACATGCATCGTGGTCATGGTCATTGTCAAAAACCAGTTTGTGGGAGCCAAGCATGGTAATGCATGCCTGTAACCTCATCCCTAGAGATGCTTACCCAGAACTGTGATCACAGCACAAAGATAGCTCTCGCCCTGATGCATGTCCTAGGCCAGACACGTGCTGCCCTCCCCTAACTGCCTGGAAGACAGTGTAAAGCTGCCCAGCAAGTCTGAAAAAGGTGATTCAGTTACAGTTCTGTGGTATTGAGAGCTAGGATTTGCTCATGGTCACACAGGCAGAGGAAGCTTTCTTGGAGACAGTCGACTGCAGTTCTGGAAGCAGCTAAGCAGGATAAAGCCAAATACTGCTGTCAGGGCCCAAGAGGACCACTTTCTATTCCAACACTATCCCCAGATCTTAGGATGCCATGCTGTCTAAGAAAAGTTGGCCAAGGAAGAATCCAAGACTAACCAGAATACTACCAAAAGATCTTTAAATTAGCCACCCTCTGCTGTGGCTGCTATAATGAGATTCCAGCTCAGATGGAAAGGGCAGGATTGATATAGAGGCTGGCTACATCTAAAAATTTCCCTGCATCCAACTTCCAAATGGGAACAAGTTTTGTGTTGTGACCACCTGTGCTCAGCTGCAGAGCTTCGGCTAGGTCAGGGAGAATAGGATTGTGGTATACTCCGCCAGCCATGAGCTACTCTACATAACAATATTTAAGTAGTAGAGGATATATGAGAAGGGTTCTTTGAGAGCCTGTACTCAAGCATGTTCACTGTTAAAATGGGTCCAGGCTCCAGGTGGAGTTTCATGGAGCCTATGTCTTGTATCTGGTCCCAGTCGACCACTCAATGCTTTTATCTGTGGCTTAGAGCAAGACACGGGGTTTACCCGTCAGCACATCAAGCTGGAACATGGTTTCTGATTCATTTTTTAAACAGTGAAGGTTCCTTGGGCCTTTCCCTCTGTAGTGCTGGGAGAGATCCCCCGTGTATCAGGACCCCAGTGTCTATTAGCATGCATTGGAGGGAATTTGGGCCTCTGGGGATGGGATGTGGCTACAGCTGTGTCAGAGGGCACCACCAGGCCTTCCTGCATGGTGGGCCCCATGTAACAGTAACCAAAATCCACTCCCCCTGGGAAGCCATTTCAAGACCTATGCAGAAACCCAGCCATAGCCTGCCTCCTGGCCTTGTGTATCACACACACCACATACTCTAAACCCTGAGAATACCATGAAGTGAGCCACAGGTATACAAAGAGGAAGGAGAGGAGCAGGACAAACAGCTGCCAAGGGAAAGTGCCCACTACACTGCACTGTCTCTGGACCCTGGTGTGGGTCACAGGCTGTTCTCTTGAAAGGGACTTTCAGTGAGGGAACCAGGAGGTAGTCTTCCCTGAGTAGGACAGACATACCCTCAGAGTGACAGGACTCTCCCCTGGCCTTGCAGCTCCTTTTCTCAGGACTGAAGTGGGCCTTTTCTTGGAGTGGGCCTTAAATCCAGTCAGGTATTGGTTGGTTTCTACCCCCAACCAAGCTTTGTGCCGCTGTTGTACCAGTGTATCGTGGGGGCAGGTCCTTGGTCATCATTGCCTCTGTGTCCCATTTCCCAGCCATGGCAGACGTTGCCCTGTTCTTTTTTGTCTTGGTTTCCATACCTGCTAGTGCACTGACCAGGAAGTAGGCTGTTGCAAAGAGCTTCTGGTTGCTGACCTCATCCTGCGGGCCAGGACGCTCACCCTGTACCCTGCACCCCACCAGCTTCAGGAAGGCTGTAAGGTCCTGCTGCTGACTATCTGTCAGCTCCTCCATCGCCAAGATAGCCTGTGAGGACCAGAGGCCACCAGCCATATCATCACACTACAATGTAGAAAGGGAAGAAAGGCTGTAGTGAAGCCAGAACCCAACTGAGCCTCGGCCCTACCCCTACCTTCCCAACACTCCATGCCCCTCACCTTCTCCAGGTAAAGCAGGCACTGAGCCCTTTTCTATACTGTGATGCTATCTATGGGGTTAAGTTTCCTCCTAAGAACACACTAAGGTGAGTCTCACCCAAGTACCAGCCTTTCCCCAGAAAAAGAGGAAAGTCATGCAGGAAATGTTGGGGAAAAGAACCTCCTAGACCAAAGCAAGGTCATTGAGTTTTATCAGACACCAGGGACAGGTGGCTACATACCAAGCTGATGAGCAGGACAGACAAAAGCAATCTCCTTCCTCATTCTCACACTCTTAAAAGCAGCCCTCTAGTGTGTGTGTCCTAGTGTGTCCCCAGCCTGTCTTGGCAGCTTAATCTATCCCCTCTGGGGTGGGCCAGCATGGGCCCATGAACCAGTTCCGACCCCCTGGGCTAGCTCCACTCCTCTTAACACCAGCTGCAGGCTGATGCTCTGTCAGCCCCTGACATGGCAGCTGCCACTCTCTCCACAAGGGACCAGCCTGGTGTTTTCCTCTAGGAGGGAGCTATTTTATGACGTAAAAGTCATGGGGTTCTGAAACATTTGTGTTCTTCCTAAGGTTAAGCCCTGCATCCTCCAGAAGGCAAACTGGACCCTTTGGACAACTTCAATTCTGCCCCTGGTTGCTAAGCTCTCTGGCACAATCTCACTTCAAGAGGGGAGCAAATAAGAGTGTTTTCTGGATACCTAAAGCATTTGAGCAGTATAGAAAGAAAAGGAAAGAAAGAAAGAAAGGTGAAAAACATCACAATGAAAAGAAAAAATCTGAGCTGATGAGGGTGAGCAGCTGGCACGTCCCTCAAAAGTCCTCAAAAATCTTGCTGTTGTGAAACAAAGCAATAAACACCTCTTTATCTGTCCTAAATGGGACAGGCTGCTTGCTGCATAGCCCTTCACTGTGACCTATACATGTCCCCTGCAGTCTCAGAACAGGGCCTATTTGGAAGGAGTCTTTGCAAGGGTCATTAAGGTGAGAGTCTCAAAGAGCACCCAGTATCCAGTAACGGTTGTCCTTGGTGAGTTTTGTGTCTAGAGAAGACCCTAATAAGCAAGAGAAGACAGGACAGAGATAAGATGATGCAGCCACAAGCCTAGGAATGACAGAAGCCACCAGAAAGAGCAGGCAACAAGAATTCTCCCCCAGATCTTTCAGAGGGGCATACTTCTGCCCTCCAGGTCTGTAAGAGAATAAGTTTCTGATATTTTTAAGCACCAAGCTTGTGGTCACTTGTTATAGCTCTAAGAAAGTCACTTGTCCCGCTCTGCCTGATGTCAGCATCAAGCTTTAGGGTTAAAAGGAGGTGGTGAAACGTAATTTTGAATTATCCCAAAGTCTGTCCTGAGAAGTCTAGCCTGTGCACATTTTCAGAGCAACCAGGTACACACCCAAACTCAACCCTCCCCCCTCCCAGCTCCTCCATCCCCTACCACTAATCCGCCCCCCCCCCAACAAAACCTCACCACTTGCTCCAGGGCCTTAAGGAGTTCCTCATCAAACAGGACTGTCTGCAGGAGGCAGAACAGCGCCATCTGCTGCTCTGCAGGTAACACTGCAAAGGGATGGAAGCTCCTCTCCAGGTGCACGGTTGCTGGGGAGGCAGAGCAAATGAAGGGTCAGGCCCAGCTCACAACCTGACTCTCAGTCACTTCCTTCCAAAGGACTCCAGGTTCAGAATTGACTGTGGGGCTCAGGAGCACCCTGAGTGATTATCAAGAACCAGGGAAGCTACAGCAAAGGAAGCGGGGACGGGGAAGCACACTTTGACACCCCGGGCCTCACTCTTCTCTGCCCATTCCGTGCTAACCTTGACCAGATAGTTCCTGGCAGCTGCTTAAGCTCTCCTTTGGCATGGTATCTAGAGAAATGCATCCTCAAGGCCAAATCACTAAGCATGAGCCACACTGGTCCCCAAACATCCTTCCCAGCACTGTTTAGAGATGCACAGCGGTTTGGCAGGCTTTCCTTTGTGATGCATGGTCAAAGGACCAGCACCCTGCATCCATGGCAAACATGGCTTCCACTTCCCTTCCTGTGCCTTTCACCTCTGCTCAAGATGAGCAGAGTGTACTCTGCTGTACTGCTCACACCCTCCACAGGGGGCCTGGGAGCCTGAGCCCTGTAATACTCTTCTCTTTCCTCATGACAGGCGAAAGTTCCTAGTAAATTACGCCAGAAAACATGGGTGAGGTCAGACCTCCTGCTACACCTGCCACCATCCCCAGCTGCCCAGGGCACTCCAGCCAATAGGATGGCTGATTCATCCTGGAGCAGTGGGAAAGGAGTTCACACTGCAGGCCAACTCCAGCTTAGCCACAGCCACATCTTGCAAGTAGATGCCTCAAGTTTAGTCAACTCTTGCCCCCAGGGAAGATCTACCTTAACCCCAGTTCTCCATCACCCTGTCCTCCAACGCTGACATTTTGTGACAGGAACAGCATCCTCTGGTTAGGGATTTACTGAAGCCCTGGAGAGGGATCTCTTTTCTTGTTATACAAGGCAAAGCATATTCTGAGCCAGCCCTGGCTCCTCCTAAGCTCTTACCACATGCTTTCCCTTGTCCTCTACCCAGTTCTCCCTACTGCACACTCAGCAAAGCAAACCAATTCTAAAGCAACAAGCCATGTGGAGCAAAAAGAATTGCAATGGCCAATTCAGGGGTCCATCCCCTCTGCCATGTGGGTGAGGCGCCTCCATGGCTTTTACCATGCTGACCAAGAGCAGCCTGCCATGTAGTGCAGCCCAAGATGTAACAAAACTGATAGAGATCCTGGAGTCTCCAGCTCTGCTCATTACTGGCTATTCTCGGAGGTCAGTCAGGGTCTGTTGTTACAGGGGAAAAAACTGCCAGGTGCCTGCCCAGTGCACTCCTTGGGTCTCCCATGCTGACACACCTAGGGTCTCCCTCCATTCTCCAAAACAGCACGGGAGACCTGGCCCTCCCTTAGATCCAAGAGGATCCTGAAGGTCACATCACCTCTTGGGAGAGAGGGTCCACTTCTCCATCTGACCATAACCACATGCAGGCAATAAATACCTTGTTTTAAAACATGTAATGGCCCATCCTGGGAAGAGATCTCTTGACCCCCATCTGGCATGTCCAGGAATGCAAATTCTCTGTAGGCCAGGGGGTCCAAGTAGACAGAGTCAACTTTCTTCTCATGCTCAAAGCCACCATGTTTCCCTTGGAGGAGACAGAATTCTGCAGTGGGGAGAAAAGCCCAAGCCAGACATGGGTCAGCACAGCTCACCCACACCTCACACTTACCTCTCCATAGCTCAGGCTGTGGTAGAAGACACACAAAAAGGCCTTTGTTTCTTTGCATCAGTGTTTTGAGACAGTCTGGTGGTTTGAATGAAAACTGTCTCCCATAGGCTCCTCATTTGAGTGTGTTGTCTCCAGTTGGTAGCAATGTTTGAGAGGGGCAGCCTTGCTGGAGGAAGTATGTCACTGGGGGTGGGTTCTGAGAGTTACAACCTTGAGCTATTGTCATCCAGTGTGACCTCAGCTCCCTGTCCCTACTGACATGCCTGCCAATTTCTGACATGCCTCTGCCTCTCTGTGATGGACTCTTCTATCCCTGGGCCCAGAAGCCAAGTTAAACTCTCTCTTCCTTTGGTCACAGTGTTCTGTAGCAGCAACAGAAAAGAAAAAAAAAACTAGTAAAGAGGTTTACTGTGTAGTCCAGGCTGACCTCTAACTCTAGATCTGGTTGCTGGGATTACAGACATGTGCAACCCTGCCTGCTCACCTGAGAGTTTTCACATTTGGTATGATGGAGCACAGCATGGCCAACAGAATACCCCTGCACTACAGCAAGCTTAGGAGTTCCCAAGGGTTCCTTCTGTGACCTTGTCCCTTGTCCTCTAAGACAAGGAGGGACCTTTGGTTGACCCAGAGAAGACGCCTCTCCTGGAGGGTGTGCCACCACTTCAGAGGAGGGTCAGAAAATCCTAGGTTCTGTCCTCCACCACTTCCTCTCATTCCTTCACTGGGCTTTCACACCCAATGCCATCATGGTGATGGAGAACCAGAGTAGGACTCCTGGCTGAAGCAGAGCCCAAGCAGCTGCCTTCCAGCACAAGCTTTCTGGGCCAGGAGCTAGATACCTTGGACAAGAGGAGCACTGGAGCACAGGACTGGTGGGGAGGGGTGTTTCCACACAATGGGTTAACTTTGGGACCAGGGAGCAGGTGATAAGAGGTCAAGCTGGGGATACTTGTGGGGCAAAGCTTATCCTGGGAGCAGAGGCAACCACGGAGAGTATTTGAGCAAGTGAATGGAATGAAGGCTTAAAATCCTCACTACTCACTGCACTGCAAGATTGAAGAAAACATGGGGTTTCTGAGCATGAGGGTGAGAAGAAGGGAACTGATTTAATCATTCCACAGCCCCAGATAGAGGCTTGGGAATGGAAGGCAGGGTGAGGAACAGTGTCACTGATGGGGGCATCAGATTGAAGTCACCCTGGAGGATGAACAGATGGCCACTGCACAAGTGCAAGCTCAATTTCAGAAGGTTGGAGAGTGCCTCTGATTAGACCCATGAGAGCAGTAAGGAGGCATTCCACGGCAGCTGAGAACACAAGGGTGGAGTTGGCTTCTTGGGATTCACTAGATGGCTAGGACCACTGTCCACAGTAACCCTGCCATAGGCAGGAAGCATGGACAAGTTCTCCTTCTAGCTCCTAGAGGTTTGCTGATGAGCCCGTATCAGAACGTTCCATGTGGAGAGCAACAGGAAATGCAGATGGGTAGGAAAGGGGAGAAAAGCAGAACTATTCATGGTTATGAACCTGGCCATAACACACCAAGGTGAGTACTCAACAGAGGACAAAAGCTGTCAGCTGCCTCCAAGGCTAGGGTGTGGGAAATGAGCCAAAGACAGGGATGGGGGTTGAGGGAGATGGCAGAGTTCAGAAAGCATCAATTTAAGAAGAAAGAAGCTCCTGGTAAAACAGACCACCCCAAATGAGTTGCAGGCAGCTTGGCAGGAAAAAGATTTTTGCCTGGCCTCTAGCCACCAAGGATCCTCCCAAAGTTCATAGCCATCCTCTGTCATGGGCGACACTTTCAAGGGGCCTTGAAGAAATAACACATTTACAGTAAATATAGAAATAAAGAGTAGTAGAGATGATTGATAAAAATAATTGCAGTTATATGTACACAATGAATACTACTCACTCATGAAAAGGAAACCCATGCATAGATCTGGAGAACATTAAGTCCCAGACACAAGAAGACAAACACTGTGTGATCACACTCATGTAGAATCTAGAAGACTGAAACTCACGAAGCAGAGGAAAATAGTGACCATGAGGCCTATGAAGTAGATGAAATAGAAACACACTGGCTAAATGACCCAAAGTTCCAGTTACAAGGAAGTTTTGTCATCAAATTTATAGAATTGGGACAAGCATTAGTAATGCTGTTATGGAAACAAATGTATGGGTTAAAATGAATGTTAAAAGCAAAGATGGGAGCCCTGGGAATGAGAAATAAAATGACTGCTGCTCAGCAGTTAGGAACCCTGGCTGCTCTTCCAAAGAACCTGGGTTTAGTTTCTGGTACCCACAAGGTGGTTCACAACTATCCCTAACTCTAGTTCCAGGGGGTCTGATGCCCTCTCCTCTGACCTCCCCAGCACATATAAAGTGCACCTACATTCATGTAGGCCAAACACTTATACACATAAAATAATCTAAAAGCAAAAACAGCAACAACAAAATAAAACGAGACCGCCACAGCATCAGCAGTGATACTTTGTTGTTATCTGACTTAGAATCAACCTAGGAGCTCAACAACAGATGAACAGATCAAGAAAACATGGCACATTTGCAGAAAGGAATATTACTTAGCCATTGAACAAATAAAATTCTATCATCCAGCCTCAGCTGGATGACAGGAAGTAGACTTGACTGCAGGTAACAGGGCTGCAGTTAACAGTACAGCATAGATTTCAAAACAGCCTGTGAAGTTATTGAATGCTCTTATCAAAAGAATTGATAACTGGGACAGCAAGGTAGCTCAGTGGATAAAGCAAGCCTGGCAAACTGAGCTGTATCCCCAAGACACAGATGGTAGGAAAAAACTGACAGAATGTGCAAACACAAATAAACAAATGCAGTCATTTACAGAGGTCTCAGCTAAAACTAATATAACCTGAATGCAAACACACACACATCCAGAAATGCTAGTTATGTGATTAGCATATGGGTAGATTAGTGTGGTCGTGGTAATCACGGTGGATATGCTATCCCTATTGTACTCATGGACATTTACAGTGTTTACCAGCTGAGCCTCGAGAAAGCAGGGGAGAGTAAGGAGCACAGTGACCCATCAGTCAAATCTGCCTGAGAGGCCCCTGAAGCATCCCCACCCACTGAACCACACAAGTGCACACGCCACTGCCTATCATACACTGGTACCAGGAGCAATCTGATCACCCTCCAGTGTGTTTTCTCGAAAACAGAAGGATGGGGAGCAGGGGGTAAGGGGGAGAAAGGAGAAAAGGAAGGGAAGGACATGGGAGGAAAAGAAAGAAGGAAGAAACGAGGAGGACCTGGGTGTGGTAGCGTAAGTCTGTGATCCCGTTATTTGGAGGTGGAAGCAGGAGGAGGAGTTAGTTCAAGCCCATCCTCAGTAACATAGCCAGTCCAAGGCTCAACATTTTTTGAAATGCTGTGAACTAGTTGCACCTGGGATGTAGTAGCCACCCCAGTGTTCTGAGCAGCCTAGGTTCCCCTCACCTAGTATTCTTGATCAATTTCTTAAAACTGATGCCTTCTCTAAATGTCCCCTCAGACAAATCACTTCCACCTGTCCCCCAAAGCACAGGCTTCTCTTTGGCCAGGTGAGCAAGCCAGTAGGGAGGCTCAGTGTTTTGTCCTCTTGTCCTCCAGACCCTCGAGTGTGCCTGGGTTGGCTAGCATTAGTGACCTGCTTCCCACCTTTGCAGAAGAGTGGGCAGGCATGTCGTGTGGTCTTTGTGAGAGTCAGCAGGGTCTCTCAGAGGCTGACTCATCGGAGCCACCAAAGACAAACAGGGAAGTGGCAAGCAGACACATGTCGGCTATTCTCTAGGTCAAAGGTCACACTTAGCAAGAGTGCACAGTTACAATGGCCATAGCAGCACATCTGCCAGCCCCAGTGACTGTCACACCCAACTGCCAGCTGTGTCCTGTACCTCTCTTTACCCCACCACCACCACACACTCCCTAATGCCATTTTGAAAGCAAGCCACAGACTATTCATCTGGGACATTTCAGAAGAGACTTCCAGAAGGTAACTTAATAGACAAAACTGTAATATCATTATCCCACCCAGAAAGGTTAACAGCAGTTTTGTGATGTCACATTTCCCCATTCCCCAAAGGCAGACAGGTAGTATTCCCACTGGGAAGAGGGAAGGGAACCACTTGAGCATCTAGCACAGTGGTTCTCAACCTTCCTGATGCTGTGACCTTTAATACAGTTCCTTTTGTTGTGTCCCCTCAACCATAAAATTATTTCACTGCTATGTCAGGGCACTTCCCAGGCCTCTGCTAGCTTAACTCTACCCAAGACCCATCAGGGACTCTCATTCCCCTTTGAGAAGGTGGCCCATGGTGTCTTAAATGAGAAATGCCCCCCATACTCTCGGGCATTTGAACATTTGGCCCTCAGTTGTTGGCACTATTTGGGGCGGCTTAAGAGCTGTGACCTTGTTGGAGGAAGTGTGTCACTGGGAGTGGAATATGAGAGTTTAAAGGCTCACACGCTTCCAGCTCCCTCTGCTTTCTGCTTACAGTAAAGGATGTGAGCTCTCAACACTCTGTTCCTGCTGTCCTGTCTGCTGCTTCCCTGTCTCAACGGGCTTCCACCCCTCTATTCTTGTGAACCCAAACAAACCCTTTCTTCCATGAGTTGTCCAGTCATGTGCTTTATCATGGCAACAGAAAAGTAACTTCATGGGGCCTTAACCTGGGGACACTCAACAGCTTCATGGGGTCTGGCTGGCCGAAGAGCCCACGTTCCTCCCACAGCCACAGTGACATCTGAGGAGTGGGTGGTGCGCGCTGCCCCTGGCCTCCCTCAGCCAACTTCCCAGTGCCTCCCTGGTCCGTGACCTCACATCCCTCCACTATCTCCTCCTCTCTGTCTACCTCATGATGACTCACCAAACTGGCCATCCTGTTTCACATACAGCTCGATGATGCCACAGGCAATGGTGGTGGCAGCGGGGATCTCCAGCACCACATTGGTATCCTTGATGACGGTCCCATCCTCCATTGCTGACACCTGTGGGCAAGATATGTAACCCTTGGATACTCAAGAAGCACCCTGGGCTTCTTCCTATCACCCCTATGCCCAGCCTCCTAAGAATCCTGGGGAAATAGCCACAGAGCTAAGGAAAGAGGAGACAGTTGGTACTGATATCTGGTGGCATGGGTAAGATGGCAGAGCATGGGGTAGGAAGCCACAACACAGAGCATGCTTTGACAACAACATACTTAATATTATACTGCTGTGGTCCCACAATCAGGTGATTAATGGAACCAGACGGTTTCTATCTCCTAGTGCACTGTGGGCTCTGTAACATCACTGCAGAAGGCATCACTCATGTCTATGGTGCTGCTGCTAACAGGTCCCCTGGGCACCTACAGTCACTGCCAACATGGAACACATGGTAATTATGAATGACTATGCTACTGGCTCATGTACACTAGACTAGATCTTTAACATTACATTTTCCAGTATTTTAAGAGTATGTTCCATATAGGAAGGAAGAAAGGAAGGAGGCTATAAACTGTGTGCTGAGTTAGGCTGGCAGTAGCCTTGTGCATCTCAGGTTCACTGTATCCCTTCAGGTCCACCATGAAGCCCTGCAGACATCTATGCCTGTGTAAGTTATCTGGTGGTATGACATCACCAACAAAATTACCTGGTGATTTGTAATGCACAGCATAGCTACGTGATATATGACTGCAGATAGATAAGATCAGCTTCCAGGTACCTTTGAAGGCTTTGAGAAACAACTTTGAAATCCCAGTGAAAACCCCAACAGGATTAAAGCTGGGCTGGAACCGATCCCTGAGCTGTTCACACCCCTATGGATGATGCTCTGCACAAACAAAGCTGGATGGCAATGTGGTGATATTTTGTTTGTGATCTAACAAATAAAGTTTGCCTGAAGATCAGAGTGCAAAGCTAGCCACACTAGTCAGCCATAGAGGCTAGCCTGTGGTGGCACACACCTTATTCCCAGTACTCGGGAGACAGAGGCAGAGGGGTCTCTGTGAGTTCAAGGTCACCCTAAGATACACAAAATTGATTCAGTCTAAAAGAGAAACAGAGCTCACACAAAGGTGATCTCAGCACTTGGGATCCCACGCCTTTAATTCCAGAACTAGAGAGCACTATAAGATGGGAGGAGACAGGAGCTCAGTGCAGTCTAAGTTTTGGTGGAGACAGATGCAGTCTGGAGATGCAGATCTAATTTTGCATTGAAAGAAGCTGCAAATCAGACAGACAGACAGACAGACAGACAGACAAGACAGACAGACAGATCCTCTTGTTCCTGGCCCAACTAGTGCCTGAATAAACAATTTCCTTGACAGAAGCATTCTACTTCCATAAGGGGCAGTGCCTGGCCCAGGTTCACTTGGTGACCAGAGCAGTGGTTCTCAACTTTCCTAATGCTGTGACTCTTCAAATACAGTTCCTCATGCTGTGGTGACCCCCAAACCATAGAATTCTTTTCCTTGCTACTTCATAACTCTAATTTTGCTACTGTTATGAATCATAATGTAAATACTTTCGGAGACAGAGGTTTGTTGAGGGGGTTGCAACCCCCAGGTTGAGGACCACTGCAAGAGCATTCTATGGCCACCGCTTGAGAAATGGATACAGCCCACACGGTCTGGTGAGATCCAGCCCCGGAGCACTCTTTCCCTGCACTGTGACAAATGTGAAGAAAGACTGGAACCACAAGCTCCATGAGGAAGACAACTCCACTGTCTGGGAAGGAGAGCGGCTTACAACATCTTCATGTCCTGGGTCACACGGACACTGAGGCCGGATGCCTCAAAGAGCTTAGCTGCATGAGCCAGGGAGAATTTGTTTACTAGAGCCAGCTTGAGTCGCATGTCTAACTCTCTGTAGAAGGAGATCTGACTGAGGAAGACACCAGAAAAGGGGCCCATAGGGAAAGGTCTGCACGCTGGCCCCGCACCTGCACGATCTTGGTCTGGATCCCCACCAAGCCCCCACACTTCTCCTCCATCTGCACATGCTCAGACAGCACACACTTCCGTGTGGTCACAATCTTCTGTGTCAGCACACACAGGACCTCGTTCCTCCTCTCTAGCACCTGCTGTAGCACCGGGTTGTCCAGATTAACCGCTCTGAAAGACAAAAGTGGTCATGAGTAACCCTATAGCTCCAGGGAGACTGAAGCAGGGACCTTGTGACTGGAAGAGGGAACAGGGAACAGCAGGTTTCGGCTTTCTAGAATGACTTTAGTCAAACTCTTCTGGGGCCAATCAGACCAGCTGAGGGACAGGCTAGACACTGGAGGAAGTAACAAGGAATTACATACTCTTAATAACAGCCCCCAACAGCCACACTGGCTTCAGTGAAGAACAATGGAAAGCCATGCTAGAGGAAAGCTGCCACCCAGCCTCCAAAGCACAGGGCCATTATGATGAGAGCCACAGTGGCTTCTCACATGGTAGAGGTACAGGCTGTGCTGGGAGATCAGCCTGGAGCTGAGAAAGCTATGGGAAGAATGAAGAACCTCTCAGTGGGGTTTCCATCACAGAGACTGGAAGCCATTTGGTAGGTATATGCTGCCCCATGGTTCCCCTTCCTGGCCAGGTTTCACTTCCAGCTATAACTTGATGCTTAAAAGACAATTATGGGATAAGGTCCTTGGTGACCCCAGTTGACACCATAGCCTTGGAAGGGCAGGAAAAACGCCAGCTCCCAGGTGCTGTCAGCATGGAAAGAAAAGGCTCATCCTAAGCTACAAGGACAATCTGCCGTTAGTCACCTGCGGGCTCAGCACCCCTCACCGCTCACTAAGAGGCCGGTGGTCCATCCTAGGTATACTTAGGGTTCCCAGGTATTTG